>NC_133930.1:87481673-87711673 GCF_964199755.1 Larus michahellis
TGTGTCACTCTTCTTAGTCTTCCTCTAGCCTCCTTCTGGTGAGTGAATGTGAACTGAGGAACGCGAATCTGAAACACACATTTAAACCCGAGGCTGAAGAGGTTCAAAATAAGGTGACCCTGCAAGTGTGATCAGATTCATAAAAAATGGCATTGGAAGATATCTGTTGTTTCTGCCTATTTTACAAGCAGTGCTGTCACTCTTCGGGAGGCCGTGCAGGAGAACAGAGTGGCTCTCGCAGTAGAAGAGCGTGGTGATGCAGATTGAAAGAAAAAAGCAATTCCTGTAATGAGCTTTACCAAGTATTACTAATTTCTTTGACGTGCAGGCCACTTTCTGCACTCCATCAGCACCAGAGAGAAGGGAGTGCAGCTAATGTCGAAAGCGATGAGGCTGCTCTTTTGCCCCACTGCTTTTTCACCGTAATTCACGGACCCCTCGTTAGTGCTGGTGCCAGCTCTTGCCAGGCACCGGCTCCGTGGCAGCCACTTCTCCAGCGGGGAACGTGCTGGTGCCTGTGACAAGTAAAGGAGCAGACAATGTGTTCACCTGTTCCACCAGTGGTGCTAAACAGGGGAAAGAAGAGCTGCCACTTCCCCTGAACTCGATGGAGTGTGCTGAGCCTTCCCTTGCCTACGGAAGCCCTGGAGCAGCTACAGGCCGTGCGGCCCTGTCTGCCCCGCCGGGAGCCGAGCCGTCCCCTCGCGGGACCAAGGGGCAGGGTCTCCTGCTCCAGGCACAGGCAGGGGTGCAGCGGGTGAAGGATCCACATCTCTGGCACATCTTTGCCATATTGCTTTGAGCGAAACTAGTTCAGCAGTACACAAACGTGCCGCTCCAGCTGGTGGATGCAATATCTGATGGCCCTTTCCGTCCCGGGGGATGGTGGGGCATCTGTAAGAGGGGGAGGGGGCTGGGAGACAAGGAGGAGGGGAGAGAGATAAATCAGCAGCCTATTTTCTTGTATTCAGAGCTGAAATAACATGGCTAGGTGGAATAGATGCTGGGGATGCCTCTTCCCACCTCATTTGTGATGCTCAGGACGAACCTTGCTCTGCAAAATTACAGTAATATGAGCCACTTGCTTCTTTTTCAAACTTAATATTCCAACAGCAAGCAGGAATGTATTGATTTAAGCATAATAAAATTGTATTTATGTAATTTTAATTTATTTTTAATTCTGCATTCAGAATACTGCCAGACCTAATTCTTGCCTGTTTCCATCTTTCAGACAAAGCCAGGACCAATCAAGGCAGCCAGTTCTCACCCTGAGCGCTCTGCTTTAGTGTACTGCTACAACTGTTCCCGCAAAGGACACTTCGGATATGTAAGTCTCAGCAGCCTCTGCCTTGGTGTTGAGGATACCCTTGGGGTAGAAATTCATCTCTGACACAGTGTGTGGTTGGAGGAAGGAGCTGGAGGAGCCAAGCTGGTGCTTTACAAAGGGCCGCTCTAATGAAATATTTGTGACTTTGCAGCATTGCTGCAATCAGTGGAGGCCAATGCATAAAGCGATCTCGCCCATCTAATTTAAAGATATGGAGGAAAAGAAAAGTTACTGTCTCTCTTTGGCAGATTTATTCATTTCTTTTTTAAACACTAAATCAAAATGAGACTGCCTGGGAAAGAGAATACTGATTGGAAAACAGACAATTGCTGAACATAGCTTTTTTTCTTTTTTTTTTTTCTTTTTGTTTTCCCGTGGATCATAGGATGAAATATTAGTGCCTTACTGCCATGTTCAGTATCATGTAAGGTTTTTCACCAAAATCAGTCCAACAATTTGTATGCCTATTTTAAGAATTTTCTGGTTTTGCCTGCTTTTGATGATCCTTATTTGTACTTTCTTAGCTTAATTCAACATCTGCATTAAGTTTGACATCATCCTTCTGTAAGTTACACAGCCTGGTGAAGGAGGGCATCATGAACTTCAGTAAAACTGGCTTCAGTGAAAACTGGAGATGTGCTGCATCTTTTAGGACTCCTTGCTGTTGTTCCTCACCTTTATCGTGACACCCTGTCACGACAAATACAGCTCTCTACCTGCAAATATCAACACGAAACGAATGTTAGCTCTTTTGTTTTATGGAGTAAGTCCAGGAGCCACAAGTATTCTAGAAAATGAATGTTACTCACGTGTTGGGTGGGTTAAGTTTATAGTTTCCTACAGCTTAGAGATAGAAAATTCCCAGCGATTTCCTTCTTTCTCTCCTGCACGCTCTGTGCATCGATTCCAGCTACTGAAGGTGTATTCTTAAAAGCTTGTTGCTGTTTTCAGCTAAATAGTTAATCCCTGTGGGGAACAGTGGGACAGGTAGGGCAGGTTTGCTGAGATCTTCTCATGGTAAGGTAAGCGGAAGATTTTTAACACCAGGCTGTCCTGGAGACAAGTGAAGATTTTCCTCCTGAAGGGTGGCATTGAGGCCACCGCGCAGGTCCGGGACACGCTGTGCCTGTGCAGGCAGGCTGGCAGGGGCAGGCAGTCGAGGCTCGGTAAGAGAGGAGCGTCTGCCAGCGGCCCGGAGTCAGCCCTGGCGCGGCAGCACTACCGGCAGTGCCTCCGCCGCGGCACCCAGTCCCGGTCCTCGGCTTTGCCTGCAGGACACCCGCTCAAGACACAGCTACACCAGCGGCGGCAGTGTGAGACCATCCCATACAGGCATGGAGACTGGCTTGTTCCGCCTGCTGTGGAGTTGACAGAAGCTGTGAAAGTGGCACTGAAACTGATCCAGCTGAAGAAAACTGGAATCAAACCCCTGACAGTAATATAAACACCAAAATAAGCATAAACAATAAAAACTGAAGTGACAGGATTGAAGAAGTGAGACTGATTGCTGGCAACCGATAAGGAACATTTTACTAAACTGTCAAAAAATGGCATTCAAAGGAGACAGAGCCATAAATGGATACAAATAAGGCTGCTGTAAAAATAATTAGTAAATGTGTGGGAGGAACTAGTAGTAATTACTTGGATAGAAAATGGATAGAAACTATATAAAATCAGTAAGGGAGTAAAGTGACTCGAGGACAGCACTTTATGGCTACCAAATTAAAGAGGATGGGACAGTATTCTTACTAGCTTGCGATGAGCAGAAATAACCTGAGCAATGACTGTCAATAACAGCACAGAAGGGCAAAAATACCAGATCTTTCTATATGCACACAGGAAAATGTTCAGGACACGCATTGGATTATGTAATGATAGCTCAGTGTGTGCCCTCAAACCACTAAACCTTCCATCCAAGAACAGTGGAGGAAATTGCACTGGCAGCTGGCACCTGCATCTTCACAGCGGCCCAGCTGGGCAGGCAGTAAAAGCATCTGCGACGGGCAGCTCTCCCTGGCCAAGAAAACTGAGGTCGTGATCAGTGACTGAGTTCTTGCGGTCAGCGGCTCTGCCACAGCCTGAAAGATCTCCTGTAACTTAGGGGGGAAAAAGGGGGGGCTTTTGGTAGAGTTTTTTCAAATGTAAATATTTTTAAGCAGGTAAAAAATCCTCGTGATGACAAGTGTCTCGTAACGTTTTTCTACTTCTGTACCTCAGGAACCCTGCTCTGTTGCTTTTTTGAGGTCAGCAAACCGACCAAGAAGAAAAGGCTGGGGTTAGTTATATGTAGATGTGCCATAATCAGTGCAGTCCATTTCCTTTCGTGTTACCATTTAACCTAGGTTAGGAACATCAGAAATTCCTTTCCTTTGCTAGAAGAGACCCTTCCCAACAACAGAGGCAAGAATGAAAAATTTGCTAAATCCCAGGGTTAACTGTGCAGTTCCAGTAAGGAGGTCATTGCAGATCACTTCTTGATGTTTGTAGAAATGGAAATCGTTAAGACACAAAGGTCAGAGGTCCCAACACCTGGCAGTTACATTTCCTGAATTTGCTGTATTGTTTATTAAGACAGTCATGCTTTTATGCAAACTAAGGATTTAATAAGGACGAGAAATCTTATTTAGTTTAGTAGACTTCACATTATTGTTCGTTTCATAGCAATCCACACGTCCAAAACATTGTGCCTTGTGGTCCACAACAAAGACGTACTCATTTTAAGGGGCATCCCCATAGGAAAGTTAAGAGGGAGGGCAGGTAAATGAGGGACAGCCCACTGCATTACTGCGGCTGCAGCAAGTTCTCAAGGCAGCGGGGATAAGGAACGCGCCCGTATCTGCAGATGTGCCTTGTGTTCACGTCCCCACGTGGCAATCACAGGGAATTCCTCCTGCAGGGTGGTGGCAGGCTCTGCTTTCCCTCCTCTGTATGGTTCCTCCAGCGCTGAAGACTCTCCCCAGAGTGTTGAACAGTAGACACGGCGGAGCAGCAGAGGCAGCTTTCTTCAGAGGGGTGGATATAGCCAAGTGCACGTTGGTATCGCCGAGCTGGTTTATCAATGCAGTGGAGATAACAAGGAAAAGAGGAGCGGCAATTTGGGTGGCATGTACATTTCATTCACTAAGGCTTCTCTGTCAGCATATTAACAAAAGAAAAATCGTGAATGGGCACATGCCTGCGGAGCCCTAGATTTGATGTGGGATCTCAATCAGTGCGTTTCACAGGTATCACAGAAGGATGAACGGGTCTTTGCATACGCCTGCATAAAGCCAATCTGTGTTGCATTCAGTAACTTCTTTGGCAATGTTTAGGGATAATATTTTCTTTCATTTATTCCAGATAGGCAGGCAGCTTTGTGCCTAAAGGCCACTCTCAGGTTTCACTCATGTGAAACACAGGTATTTGAAGTGTCATTTCTCTGTTTTGTTTTTCTCTCCTCTTGAATCTGAGGGGGGTATATGCAGGACCCAGGAAAGGTGAGAGAGGAGGTTTCTTTGTGTGGCGATAGCTGGCTGTTGAAGGTATTTGGCATGAAATCCAGTCCATCTTCCAGGATATGCCTATCTCAGATGAATAGCTTCTGAGGGTGGCCTCAGGCGACGGATGGCCTTGTGTGCCCCCTCTAGGGTCCCTATCAGCCTGATTCTGCAGGGGGTAAGGCTGAGCCCTCAGGCTTGGGTAGGCTCCAGCGTTGCTCGTCCACACTCCTCTGTGCATGCGGAGACGAGGCAGACGTCACGCAACCTAATGGTACCCTTTTGGGGGATGCCACAGAGAATAACCTGATTCTTCATTTAATTTCAGCCAACCAAAGGGCAAATACAAGCTGAGAAATATGAGTTACATCTGAAATGCATCTTTTATGTACTCTGCCTTTAAAAAAGAGAGGAGAGGAGGCAGAGGACACATGGGGAAAGGGGGTGCTAGAGCTGGCACTGAGCGGTAGAAATGGCAAATGCAGGAAGGAAAGCTGCGTAGCTTGTGGTGGAGACATCAGGGTGAGCAAAAGCTCCTGACAGTTTCTTGAAGACAGCAAGGCCCAGAGTTCATTAGGTCTGGGCAGTGTCCCAGAAGCAGAAAGACGATACTGCAAAGCACAGCAGTTAACAAGCAATTTACAAGGAGAAGAAAGCATCAGTTCGTATCACATCGTATCTGGAAAAAAAAAAGATAGAATCATAGGAAGCATCCCAGTTAGCCTGGTTTGCAAGACATTGCTAAAACGTTGTGTACACCTGTGAAAAAATTCACATTCCTGAATCAAGTGTTCGGGAAATAGGCTGACGTATATGTGATGCAAGAGCCAGCCCCTTCCTCGCCACAGCCAGCTGTTTGGGCTCTCCTCCTCCTCCCTGCAGACCCAGCGTGCCTCCGCGGCAGAGTCTCCTGCAGGGTTTGCTTTTCTCTTGTATGTGTGAGAACGTTGCACACAGTTGGACTCGCGACTGGGGCTGCAGATGGGCTGTGTGGGGAGGATGCTACCACTGGCTCCTCATCGCTCGCTCCTTCCCTCAGGGTCTGCCATGTTTCTGCACAGACTTTCACCCCAAATGACCCAGGTTAAAAAAGCTCCCCTGCCGCTCCTAGCGTTACTTGTCTTTTGAGGAGAGCGGGCGTGTGGCTGCACTGGGCGACCGGAGGGAGCAGCGAGAGCGGGCAAAGCGCGGGGTCGGGCAGGACAGCCCCGTTCCCAGACCCGTCTGCCTCCTGTTTACGCCGTGCTGACCTGCTTCTGGCCCTCTGCCATCAGCGCTACAGATGTGTAGTCATTGCGGGAAGACACGGGGGTCCTTCCCTTTGCTGCAAGAGGACTGCAACTTGGCTTATGTAGTACGTGTTTTTCTGCGTGCACAGGAAAGCTTATTGGATGGTAATAAAAGTATCAGCGTTTAAAGAGTTACTGGCCACATCCTCCACAGGTACAGACCAGCACCTGCAGAATCTAACCCATTGCCCTTCCAGGAAAATCGCAACTCAGACACATCTAGTGACTTGAAATGTGTTTTGCAGGAGTGCTCAGAAAAGCGGATGCATGGGAGCATGTTCCCTACTTCTCCATTCATCTACTACTACGATGATGAATACGATATCAAGAAAAGAGCAAGCAGATTACAAAGAAAGGCTGCAGGTACAGTATATTTTGGGAGACCCTTCCTGCCTCTCAGTTCTTTGAAATACTTTCTTCTGCACTAGAAATATTGTGGGATTATTTTAATGTGTTGGGAAAAGCTACAGGTGTTTGAACAGGTAGTCTAATGGTAGTGAAAGATTTGTGACTTTATTCGTCTGTGTCTATCATGGAAATTTATTGTGTCAAAGCCACTAGGTGGGCATTGTCAGGTGTTTTAATTCCAGAAAACCCACTGACATTAAAAATGCTATAAACTAGCAGGAAGAGGATTAAATTTAAGATTCTAATCTGTTGACAGAAAAGAAAAAAAGGAAAAAATCTATCATAGATTTTTTTCTAACTGTCTTCATATATACATAGGAAAGATGTGATGGCTCGGGCTCTAGGTTTTAGGTTTTCTGCATGGGTATTGAGATAAACTGCTCTGTTTTACAGAACTGCAGGAAGCCGGCCTTCTGCCAGAACAGTCAGAGACACCACGGCAGGAAGAAAAACATGGGGGGCACAGCCGTAAGAAAAAGAGCAAGCCTTGGAAAGAACATGGGAAACATAACAAACATGGCATGTGTCACAAAAAGATAAAGTTGTCCCGGGCAGAGAAATCCAGAGAAGAGAAACACAGAAGTGATTTTCAAATCAGCCACAATCTGGAAGAGGACTTCCCCAGAGGGTGTAAAAGGCAGGCTTATAAGGGCAGCAAAATCCGTCACAAGTCCATTTTCCAGGCGTTCTCAGGCAGCAAGACTGCATATGTGCAGGAGCCTCTGGAACGTGCCAAAAGGAAGAAGAAATGGAAAAAGCAGAAAGACGCTAGTCCTGATCTCGCTGAGAATTTATTCCTCATAAAACAGAGGAGGAAGAAGTCCAAACAGAAATCCTTGTGACGAGGAAGTAGATGGGTGGCACTGGCATTTACTGGCTCCGGCTCTGCATTCTGTTTATTTCTGTCCCTCTGTAGCACACTGAATTCGCGTCCGTCCCTGACCCCAGTGGGCATGTCCAGGCACCAGTCACGCATCCAGCATCCGTCTCCGTTCACAAAAGGGAGTGCTCGGCCCGTCGTGAACAGTCCACTCGATGGCGGGATGCAGTGCTTGTGCCTGGAGTGGCTGTACTTTTCAGCAGTCCCGGAGCAGGCTGTACTGTGACGTTATTTTCTTTGCTTGGGGGGTGGGGGGTGGGGGCAAGGGGGCCATGCTGGGTTTGGTAGGTTTTGTTTCTTCGCCGGTGAGATGTTGCTCTGCCTTTCAGAGCAGGCTCTGCTGCTTGGGAGCACAGCACCTTTGGAGCTGATGCTGGAGAGACGCTCACATTAGGAGGAGTCGAGATAGAGACCGGGGATGTGGATGTAGAGCACGTTCCCCGCAGCCACTCGGTCCTCTCCAGAGTGCACCTGGGCACTTCTTCTCTTCTGTCCCTCCTGGAAGGTGCTGCGAAGTTGTTGCCTTGCCCTTTGGGTCATGCCAGTCTCCCGCCTCGTGCTCCAACATGGTGTCGTGGGTCCATCACGATCAAAGCCACGGTTCGGGTGCCGAGCGCAGGCAAGCTCTGCGTGAGCCCGTTCTCTGCCCTGGCCGACTTGTCAGCGCAGCAGGAGAAAGCAGCTGAGAAATGGAGCACAGTTTACATCTCAAATTAAATATGTCCTTGTTCCCCTTGATGTGGAATTTGTTTCTGGAGAAGAGATAGCAGAGTATGAAAAATGTACTTGATTCCAGACGTACTGTGCTACAATTTAATATTTTTTTTAAAGACAGTTATTTTTGTACACTGGAATTAAACAAGTGTGTCGTTAAAAGCTCTCTAAGAATAAATGCTTCATCAAAGGAACAACCTAAATAAAATTTTACATGTGGGATATAAAAAAGTAGGTTTGTTCTACATTTTCTTACATTACCAAGCATAATTAAAAACACTGTCTGCTTCTCTTTCCTGAGCTGAAACTACATCACCTCTGGCAAGAGATTTTCTGGTTTTGAAAAGGAAATTATATATACTCTACTCATTCATGACCTACTCTATACTTTACCACCCCTTTTGCTGAGCAATGGATGGTAACGAACAGCACGATCTCATAAAGGTACATCTCCTCTCTTAAATCTTACTAACAAACGGGGCTTTGGCTACGGTTGTGCTTTAAAATTAGAAAGTATTTGTAACCTGTGCTAATGCAAGGGTATCTGAGGAGGGGAAGTGGGTACACCAGAAAAAAATCAGGACTGTCATTCTGCCAGTAGTACCCCACGCTGGTGCTCCCTAAATTCATCACCTTTTTGTTTGGCAAAGTCACCGGTGAGAACACTGGTATTTTAGTGGCCGCATCACCTCATCTCAGAGGTGTTTGGAGTAGAGCTACGCCTACGCAGTACTTGGGAACCTGATGCCCAGTTTTGCTTAAGCGTGCCCTTGTTGACGACTGAAATTTACTTTTGCTTAACTTCATTGATTACTTGATTGAAAAGTTATTGATGATATTGAAAATAAATCACTTTTAGCCCTAATGAAAAGAAGTTATAAATAAATTCTGCTCCTGAAAAGACTCGCCCCTAACATTGAAACTCATCGTTTCCCATGTGCTGTGTTTTACATCCCTTTTTGTTTTACATCCCTTTTTATTTATCAACACCTGGTTCTATTTGAATAAGAGTCTCCAGTAGCCTTGAGCTGAACCGGCGTGCGGACTGGTAGACAGGGAAGGAGGGGTAAGGAGATGAAGTGTTGAGATCAACTCCAACTTTTCTGATGCATCGGTTTGGTCATGTGGCCAGCAAAGTTCTTTAAGATAAAAATGACTCAGTGAAATTGTGGCCTCACCATTCTCTCCACTGTACAATAGTGTGGTAAGGACTGGTCCATGCCCTGGAGAGTTTTAAGATCCTGCATGCCTCTCCTTTACTGAAAAGCATCAAGAGCAGGTAGTTTTCTTCTTCACTGCCCCAAAACTGAAGGAGCTGTGCTTTCAGCAACGTCCCAGAGGCCAAGGAGAAAACTGTGAACTGCAATAGCATCTAACAAGAGATCGCTCTGAGCCCTCCGTCTGTTTGTGAGGTGTTTTATGGGTGCCATGTGGTGTGCCATAAAAGAAATGAGAGTTGCTCTTGGACATCAAGGCCAGCTGAGCATTATTCTGACGGCCAGTGGGGTAGCATGTGCTGGAGAGGTTCCCCACGAAGACCTTCTCTGCCTGTAACTGCCCTCGTTTCGCCATTCTCGTCTGCATTTTCAAAGGAACCTGCAAGGAAATAAAAAGTGTGATTTACCCTCCTCCAGGGATTATGCAATGGCTTTACATGATGATGCATTATTTAGCAGCCTGGCCAATGTGAGAGGTGACATCGGTAGTGGGAAAATTATATATGCTGAAATCACTCAAGACAATAAATTCTATCAATATTCGCATTGCTGTGCTAGTGAGGCTGCTGTAGGAAGGTGGATAGACCTGCTCGGGTGGCGGCGCAGCCCCTGAGCGTAAGAGCTGCAGATGCCTTTACATTGCCCGCGTGCAATGTCGAATGAAGGTCAGATGTGAGCGAGTCAGAGTTTTTCCTCACTGCCCGTCTGAAGCTACGGTGCCTGGCGGCTGGCAGGACTTAAGCCAGCCAGCGCTCCCGAGTCTGATGCTCAGTGGCTTCAGCCAACAACACTTTACCTTGGACTCGTCTGCGGAATTTTTCAAAACCAGTTATGTGCTGGCTGTAGATTGTGGCCTCTACTGTCACTGGCAGTGGCTGTTGCCAGCACCAGGTGATACCTTTGTGGCGGAAACGTCTCCATCTTTCCCCCTGAGTACTGCAGCTGCCCCATCCTGCAGATATCTAACCTGGTGTTTGCTCTGATAGATGTCTGTTGCTTGTGGTTGCAAGACCATGAGTAAAACCACGGAGAAAGTGGGGTATTTAGGACCATGGGAAGAGAAGAAGATAAACCAGCAACATTGGGAAGCAGGTGGGAGCCAGGTGGAGGAACTCCTTCTCGCAGCCTTGCAGGCAACGGCCAGGACCTGAGTGGGGAGCAGTGTCACGGTGCAGCTCCACGCTGAACATGAGGCAGCAAAGCTGTGGTAAAAGAAACAGGGTACTACAGCAACATACACAGACGGGAGCATTAGCCACAAGTCCACTTAGGCCACGGCAGGTAAGACAGCAGCTCAAATACTGACTCACGTCAGGCTTTGCAGATCAAGACAGAGTGAAGCTGCTCTACAGGGCCCACCAGAGAATGCAGGGGAGAATCGGAGGTTCTAGGTGATGCAGCTAGCAAGGAAAGAATGGCATGGTTTTTTCTAGAGAAAATCAGATGGGTAAATAAGGTGTGAAGGAAAATGGCTGTTCTTCGTATGGGGGTGGGTAGGACAACAAAGCACACACTTAAAGAAGAGAAAGAAAGATGTAGCTGAGACACTGAGAAAAAAGACCATAAAATGGTAAAGATGACAGTGGAGTGCAGTGGGTTGTCTGAGGAGGGCGTGCTGGTGGGTTTCAGGGAAGAGCTGGACAAACATCTGCCAGAGATGACGGGGTGGTGGATTGAGCCGGTGAGTGTACGGACCGCTGAGCTCCCTCCTTCACGGGTGTCTCCACATCCTGGTCCTGCCGCCAGCAGCCGTGCCCTGAGCCGCTCTCGGGCAGAGCGGGGTCCAGCAGGCGCGTGGCCAGGCACTGCTGGAACCCAGAGCAGGAGAACCGAGGCTCTTACATCCCACCAGCTGCACGGGACTGCCCACGCAGCAATTGCTCCCCAGATGGGGTAGTGCCTGAAACTCAGTGCCCCACATCTCACAACCTGCATACCCCGCTCCAGCTTCACGACCTTCCCTCAGGTGGATGCTGGAGCCGTCTAACACCTGGGAGCAAGGTGCCACGAGACAAGGATTTGTCCCTTGCCAGCCACCAGGGCTGCAGCAGGACCCTCGTTTGCAGACACGTTTCCAGCCCTGTTAGTGAACTTTCTCCCTCCAGATCATTACACTCCATATGGACCGGTCTGGAAATCGTCTCCGCTTCCCTGCTGGAGAAGCACAACCAAGGGTCTGGTCTGTTGGCCCATGCGGTGGGCTCCACTCCCAGGGCTCTTTCTTCTGCCACTTGAAACAAAACAGTTGCGTCTGGCTACCAGTGACTCCCAGCACTACCAGTACGGGCTCTGTCTAGCAGCTGATGAATTTTACAGACATTAGTGTGAAAATAATACAGTTGCAGATGTTTTTGCATTAGATGAGAAGGACAGGATAAGGAAAATGGCAAAAAGGGGAGATGGGTATTCCATCAGCGAAAAATATCACCAGATTAGGCACTAGTTAAAGGAAAGCACTGCATTAAAATCCTGTTCTGGACCAGGTGACTTGCAGACTCTTACTTTCATCAAGCTCCATTTTATCCTATTAAACCAAAACGTTCTTCAGCCTGTCATTCCTCCCACCTGCTTTTTTCCCCCTTCCTTGAAAGAACTGTCAGTCTTTACTCCAGAGATGCCTTGGACTGAAAAACATGCTTATCCCAGGAGAGGATGGTGTCTCAGGTCACAGTTGACGTGCACTGGTGAAGCAGCATGAGGAAACCTACATTGCGTGAATAAATAAAGGGCCGTAGCTCAGCCCAGGCTCTGTGGAGGAGACAAGATGGATGGATCAAAAGGTCAGAGTCGTGTTTGATAATGGGGGCAGTTGTCCCAGGAGTGAAGAGGGGAGGAGGGAGTATTCGGTCTATAATTTGTTGCAGCCACTACACAGCAAGGTTGAGGAAGGAAGGGATACTGTGATTTGAGGTATACATCTCCACAGCACATCAGCGTGCGCTGGAAAGGAATTAAATGTGTCTTCGTAACACAGCGGAACAGAGGGCTGGCTCCTCCTTGAGGCTTTCTTTTCCCTAAAGTCTGCCTAAAAATATCCATCTCTCAATAGCACGAGATATTGTAGAATCTGCTGGGAAAGTCATTTAACCAAGCGTGTCTGAGCTACACGGCCACACTGCACCGCACCACTGGGAGCAGTGACCACCGTTCAGATGCCAAGAGCCGCCCCGCGTGTCCCTGCGAGTGGTGACACCTGGGACACTGCGGCTGCGTCCAGCCTGGAGCCCGCACGCCCAGCCCCAGAGGAGAGGTCTGAAGCCCGCAGCCCAGAGGGGACCCGCTCCCACGTCACCGACACCGTGTGGGTCTCCAGCCAGATCGTTGGGGAAGCACCAGGCACGAGCAGCATCCTCCTGACGGCAGGGCTAAAATTCGGGGCTTCCCCCGACAGACAAGACTGTGACGGGTGCAGGGTCCCGTGCGGGTCTGACCGGGGTGTGTACCTCCTCTGGGCTGTCACCATTCCTCCAACAGCAGTGATGGGCCATCTGTTCTGGACACCACAGCTCTCCAGTTTGTCAGGAAGCCAGTGAAGGTGTTTGCCCCAGGGGGGTCCCCGCAGCAAAACCTTGGTTCCTGAGCTCCCCATGGCATCAGGGCACCGCAGGACGCAGCCGTGTCCCAGACCTGCCCAGGCAGAGGCTGCGGTGGGAGCAGATGGAGTGTGGTGTCCTGGTGTTGAGGACGTATGGGCTGGTGGACTGAGGAGGGAGCGATTATTGCCCCATTTTTTTGTTGTGGAGCCAAAGCCCAGGCACGTGTGCCCAAGACCTGCTGCACAGCCAGGCGCTGAGCACAGGCATGGCCCCCATTGCCCCTAACACCATCCTCCTTACCCCAGGCAAGGAGCTGCAGCTGCACCGCTGGCTCAGCAGGCTTGGAGCTTTCAGCCCTTGCTCTTTGCCAAGACGTGGTCTCTTGCTGTGAGTCATTTGCAGGGCATGACTGGGATTTGATTTGCTGTGCCTTGCAGTGGAGCTCGCTGGCTTTGCCCTTCTGCCCTTGCTGCAGCTCAGAGGACACCGCTGCCTCCAGCTCTGGAAATCCTAACCCGAGTTGTCTGGCGAACGCTTCGCTGTTTTAAGGCAGCAGCGCTGGTCTCCGTTGGGAAGAGCAGTACCACCTCTGGTCTCTGCCGGACGTGCAGGAGCGTGGTCGCTGTGACCTGAGCAGCCTCCACTGCATTGCGCGAGCCTGGAAGCGTGGGCCCAGTCCCAGCGCCTGCGTTTGCCACCGGGGGTGGATGTTGTCCGTCCTGGCAGAGGTGACAGCAGGGCAGGAGCCGTGGTGGGCAGATGGGCAGAGGGAGTGGGGTGGCATCACGGCGCCGAGCCGGGCACATGCCCTGGGAGCCGGCGAGAGGGTGGAGGATGCTGCTCTGCTGTAGGAGCTGCTGGAGGCTAAGTCCTTGCAGGGAGGCAGCTGTAGTTACCTCCCGCCACAGCACGGCATAGGGGGTGGAAGTCGCACTGTTTTGGGACCGTTTTCTTGCCATGGGGCAAGAAACAGATTTGCTGCGGTGGGTTTGTCCAACGAGGGCAGGGATCCCTGCTCCCTCCCAGAGGCAGCAGAGTTGGGGTCAGGATGCCCCAGCTGAGCTGTTGAGCTGATCCCAGCAAGCAGCGGGTGTAATCGCGGCTGTGGTGCCTGCAGAGAGCAGGACAAAATTGTCTTGTCTTTACCTCCGGTCATTTTGCCTCCCCAGCAGCTCTGGACCAGACCCAGCCCTGACGAGCCAGATCCTTCCCGTCTGATCCTGCAGACCCGCGAGCCTCGGGATGGTCTCGCTCTTACCAACAGATCTTGTTCCACCCACACTCCACTGAACGGCTCTTCCAAGTGCCGAGATTTTGCTCTGTGAGAGAATCAATTTAAAAGACAATCCCAGGCTCAGTTTGCCTGGATGGGTGGATGAGGACACCTCATCACCTCAGGCTTTCACAGGCTGAATCAGCGAGGCAGCGCGCTCACACCGCCCTGGCTCACAAGCCCTTTTTAGACAGGACTGGATTCTCCTGCCGGCGGGTCAGCAGCCCCCGCCAGAGACTGGCCCCTTCCAGAGCTGGGTTTGCTTCTTGGGCAAAGGGATTTCTCCTTCCTCACCTGCTCCTTGCAGGTGCTCCCACCAAGACCCTACCACCAGTGCAAAGAGGATGATCCAGCATCCGCAAAAGGTCTTCTCCTGGTGGAAATGGGGTTGTGTTCAGCTCCCAGTGTGTGTGTCAGTTTGGAAGATGATTTGAGCAGGGAATTGAAATGCTAAACCCTGTCCTCCTCCTCGCTGGCGTGGCACAAGCCCTCTCAGGTGTTCACCAGGAGGGAATCTCCTGCTCTGCAAAACTTATTAAATCAGGCGAAAAACACGTCAGGGTAATGTGAGGGAAGCTGCCCACATGGATGAGGTGCTCTGTGCTTTGCTGCTGCCGAAACGTCGGTGGGTGCACTCGATAAAGCACTGCTGGAGCAGGAGAGCTGCCATCACCGTAAAGTCTGTCTGCAGCATTTTGACTTCCTAATCACTGGGTCCTGCAAAAATTCATCTTTATCCTGGTTTTTGGGGCTTAGGAAGAACATAAGCTCTAAGAATCCCACTATACGGGAAATTCAGCATATGCTGAAGCAGGCCAAGCAAAGCTTTATCCTCCTCCTCCTCCTCTTGCTTGTGTGTTAAGAGGTTTCTATTGAACTCCTGCTGGATTTTCTGTGCACGGTGGTTTTTCATTTTGTCTCACAATTTTTCCTTTAATGATTTACTTTCAACAAAAGAACAAAGTCAACACCAAGCTATAAAATGATATATTTTTAAAAATACACACATTCACACATTCTGAGCTTTTTTAAACTTCTAAAATATATGAGCAAAACCGTCTCGGCTAAAGGTAGGAAGCACTACCTAAAGTGGATGTTGTGTGCAGATCACACCCCTCGTCATCGTTAGAGCGCTGATTTGGCACCTCAAGGCCTCTGCTTTTCTGTCTTCTACATGGGTGCAAGAAAGCCAACAGAGTTTAGACTCGTGCCCAACCGCGTGTGCCCTGACAGGCAGAAATCTCTCAGAGGAGCGCGGGGGCCTGGAGAGCTACGGCGTCCGGTCCTGCTCCCGTCCTCAGCCTGGGCAGAAGTTTGAGGCAAGGAGACACAAACTGGCTGCTGCGTCTCCCTTCTGCTCCTTGCTGCTGGCATGACTGGGGACATCCTGGAGAAGGAACGAAAGCCTCATCACCTTGGCATAGCTTCTCCAAGCCTTTTGGGGAGCAGGAATTCACACCAGCAGCCGCACAGCCCCTGCTGACAGCACCCAGCCGCGCAAAGGGCCACCCGGCCGTTGGCCATGCTCCCAGGCGATGGCGGCAGGGCCAGGGGCAGCTGCGTGAAGGCAGCAGTGGCAGGGCACGAGCATGACAGTGGGGAGCAGCCACGGGACCCGCAGCAGCATGTGGGAGTGCTGCTGCAAAGAGGGAATCGAGGCGAGCCTGCAGCATCACAGCACGGAAGAGCCCTGCAGCCGCCTGGGCGGGCGGCGGTGGCAGAGCGGGGTCCAGCTCCTGGGGCGCGCAGCAAAGGCCCCGGCCCCGGAGGGGACCAGCTGCACACCCACGGCCCCGCGCTCAGCCTGTCACGGTCCTGTCCCTGTGACCCCGAGTAACTCAACTGTCGTCACTGTGTTCGCCGGTACCAACGCAGACTTTCAGACAGTTACAGCTGACTGTGGCACGGCAGCCAGTAATTGCACTTTTTTGCATTGCAAAACGATTATTAGCACCTCAGTTCATTATCAAAGCAAATTTAATTTTTCAATGTAAAGGAGCCAGTTGTATTTATAAAGGAAACACTATTGATATAGCCAGAAAAAATTAATTCATGACAAATGTAAGGAAAATTAATAGTCTTTAACCAGGACAATATTTGACTGTGTCTAATTGTGCTTTGCCGGGTAAAGTACACTATCTTTGAAAAGTCCTGACAGAGATTCTTGCAGAAGCATTTTACGCTTCTTCTGATGAAACTGCATTTAAACATTGGGGGTTTTAATTAACCTTGTACCAGTTTGGTCAAATCATATAAAAACTGTTGTGGAAACTCAGTATTCTCTCGTGTATTTGGGCACTGGTAGAGGCGTTGTGTGCATTCAGGATGGTCTTGTCTAATCCAAACCCATTCAGGCAGAAAAAAAAGAACAGGGAGAGGAGGAAATACCAAGGGCAGAAAGGCGTCAGAGAGCCCCTGGACTGCAGGTGTGGGTCCTCGCTGGCAGGACAGCGTCATGGACACGCAGACGCCGGCCGGGGTCAGCTGGTGTCTCGGCCACACCGGCATCTGCCGTGGCCTCCTCTGCTGGCCACCCCTGCACCGGGGGGCGCCTGCTGGCACCTCCGTAAGTGAGAAGTGGGACTGGGAAAGGGAGCAGGAAGCTGACAAGGTGGGGTGATCCCGCATCTCCCTTTGAAGGGGAAGCCAAAGAACCGGGCTCTGGTCACTACGGAGGGCTCATCCCCACTGGCGCAGATGGCCTCAGACAACAGAGTCCCTGCGCCTTTCCCTGGGCTCGGCTGTCCCCGATGGCTGTCCCTGAGGTAGACAGACAGGGAGAGCACCGCTGCGTCACAACAAAAGCGGCCACGCACCTGTGTTCACCCAGGGCAGGACAAGTCCCCTGGTGATGATCTCCATCAGGCAGGGTCTTCCCTGGCAGATCCCCTGGCTGACTGTGGCCCATTGATCCTGCAGACAAGGGTGGCTACAGGGACCCCAAAAGTAGAAGGTTCAGCAGTTATTGAGGGGGCTGGTGTGGGAGGAATCTCACAGAGACACATAGGCATCTCTGGGTCTCCTTAGAAGTTTTCTGGCAAGAACACGCTGATGCAAGTGACATTTTGAATGATGGTCTGCTTGTGTGTAGCAAGAACAGCTTCAGTAGAAGAGGCATAAGGCCAGCCGAGGCTTAGGTGCCCCCTTGGGTTGGAGCACCAGAAGGAAGGTTTCCATGTCCTGGCTGTGGCCCAGCCCCTCTACAGCACCAGCTGTCTCCATTCCATCCCTTGGACGCAACTGCAGCTATCCTGACTGACAGCAGGGGAGCTGCACCCTTCAGGTGAAGAAACCTCAGGTGCAGACCCCCTCAGGACAGGGTATGGGCTCATTAACACCTTCCCATTACACTTGAGTGGAGGTCTCTTGAGGAGGCTGGTTCCAGTGCCAACTCTCCCACCACCTTCCTGGGGGCTGTGGCAGCGCCATGGGCTCCCCCAGCACTCCCTCACCGAACGACGTGTCTGGCTCCTGTGGTGCCCAGCAGGAAGACGCTGGTGTGTGACTCAGAGCCAGCCCCGGGCCAAAGTGGCATCTTGTCTCCTTTGCAGCCGTGCTGGATGCTGGCTGCAGCTGAGGCCAGAGACGGGAGCAGGGCGGTGCTGGCCGGGGCCACCTGCCGATGGGCTGATGCGTCCCGCTCTCGAGGAGTGTCAAAGCTTCTCCGAGCTTTGGAGCTTTGGAAAGGCAAACTGGAGAGCCCCAGTGCGTGTGAGCACCAGGCAGGCGGGACGAGTCCCCCCATTTTCCTTGTGGGGTTGCAGACAATGTCCGTCCCCACAGTGTCCTCCCCCGGCCCTGCGGACAGTCCCAGCCTCTCACCCTGCCATCGCGCGCAGCTCTCCTCAGGACAGCTTGGAAACACGCCATCTTCTCAACTCAGCCTGCCAACTTGAAGCCAATTTGCATTGGATAATTATTTTCAATTAAGTGATAACAATCCTGTTCTGAACAGAAATAATCTTGTCCAAAGGCCAAACAGTTTATCCTGTCTCGGAGATGAGGCTGCAGCTTTGTGCAGGCGCCCATCAGTGTCAGCGCCGTTATCGTCTCGGTGACGCTGAGGGGTACGGCTGGTGGCCAGGGAGGGCTATATACAGCCAACTGGCCACCTCAGCCCCCTTAAGGCCACCCAGCCACCCGCCCGTGTGCCTTCCAGGTCCTCACCAGCACCTCTTCTTCTGCGCGGGCCCACCAGCACACCCACCCTCCCCTCCCGCTCCCCAGCGAGCCAAGGGGGTCCGCAGCCCTGGCGGTTTTATTCTGGTCCCCAGGAGGGAGCGGAACCATTGTCCATCTGCAGGTCTCGCCCGGCCACCGCCTGTCTTCTCCTGCAGCACCACATGGAGAGGGCACAGCAGGGTTCAGCCACAATGGGTACACACCGAAATGGCCCCAATTCCCCCAGCCAGCCGCCTCGGCAGAGAGGACTCGAGCACATTTCTTACGAAGGTGGTACCTCTCCGCTCAGCATCCTCCCTGCTGCAGAAGCCATCCCGGAACCCCTGTGCACCCCAGCGCTGGTTGTGTGCCAGGGTCCATGGGCCACCGAGGGGCTCATATGCAGCAGGCAGTGAGTGTGGGTGGGTGAGTGACATCTCCCCCGAGAAGCTTTGCCTGTCGGTCGTCCATCTTTACCTCGCCATCATGAGAGAAGACAAGTGGCACTGATGCCACCAAAGTATGGAGCCAGATGGGCCCTGTCCTGCCCTCGGTGGGACGAGGACCTGCCCCAACCAAACGCTGTCACTTTGACAGAAGCCACAGGAATTTGGTGCTGCAATTCAGAGACTCTGCCGAGCTCCAGCTGCAGTCCCATCCCAGCAGACGCCCAGCGTGGATGCACCAGGGCTGGGGCAGCCACCTCGGCCGAGCTGCTCCAGAGATGTGACCCTCCGGCCACAGTCACGGCCCGTCCCGGCTTCCGCTCCCTCGTCCCTCCATGCCCAGAGCCACAGCCAGGGGCAGGCAGTGGCCACGGCCGCAGGGGAGGGCTGGCTGCAGGGCGCGGGGAGCCGGGCTGCGCTGTCGGCAGTTGTACACACACAGATTTCTGCACTGCGCTTTGCTGGATGGAAGTTGGGGGGGTTTTGTTGGGTTTTTTTTTAATCCACCAAAGCCCAGTCAGTTGGGAAGATTGGACTCCGGAGCTCCTGCAAGTGAAAAATAGCAAATCCAATATCTTTTTAGTGGTGTTTTTATATTCAAATTAGACATAATCTCCATGAATAAAATTACTGTTCCCAAAGGGATCATGCCCAATTTAAATGTATAAAATGTCATTAAAAGGGCGCTGGCTTGCTATTAAAATTTAACTCCAGCAAACCCCCAATGTCATTTGTATTATAGTTTTACAATTAAGCCAGAGATGTTGGAAATAATAGTTTTGATGTACAATCTGGTACCATACAGTAGGAGCGCATTGTTCCTAAGAAGACTGCGGCCAGACCCATGGCTGGAAACACGGACACATCCGAGCGGCGATGCCAGCAGGGCCAGATGCAGCTCCTGGGGAGGGGGCGCTGCCAGGGGGCAGCCGCTCGGGAACAGGCCCGGTGCCACGCTGCGCCCTCGGCCGCTGCTCACGGCATGGCGCCACACGAGACCAACAGCCACAGCACCGGCAGGGCACGGCTGCGGCGCGGGGCCATGGGGCCACTGAGCTTGTGCAACGGCCGGGAGCCTCCTGGATGGAGGGCGGCACTGCCAGGGAGGAGGTGATCACAGCGGCAACGCTCTGAGGTCTGGGTCTCCACCGGAGGAACAGTAGCACATGTGTCACCCCACACAGCTCCGCTCCTGAGCCTGTGATGCCACCAAAAACGTCCCACAATACCCAGCTCTGGTGGGGGAGAGGCAGATCCCTCCTGCTGCTGGCCCCGGGGCTCTGGTAGCTCCCAGGAGGGCGAGCAGAGGGTGGTGTGTCCGTGCTGGCTGCCCCATCCACGCTGTGGAGGTGGCTCGCTGCAGTCAGGGCGGCCCACAACGGGGGGCGAGGCATGGTCAGTGCAGGGAGCAGCTTGGCTTTGCCCCTGCTCTGCTGCAGCCGCACTGCTGGCCCTGCTTGGGACGCGGCGGCTGCCCAGGGCTCAGTGCCGCTCCCCAGGGCAGGACACTCCCGGCAGGACCTTCCCAGGCAGCCAGTGCAGCAGGAAACGGCTGGAAGCGGCAGCAGGAGGGACCTGGCAGGAGGGAAAGAATCTGCGGCACGACGCCTGCAGAGGGGCCAGGGAGGCGGTGAAAGCTGCTCACCTGCCTCCCACCCAGCAGAGGTGTAGATCAGGGTCCTGTCACAGGAGACGACATCTGGGGGTACAGGAGGAAGGCAGATGAGCTTTCAGACATACAGAGACCCCTCAGTTAGCAAATGACCTAACAAAAGCCGTTTTCACTCCCATAGCAGATGGTGACTCTGCTGAGCCCTCGCTGTTGTGTTTTACTGTCCAAAAGCAAAAGCAGGTAATCCTGAGCGGTGAGGGCAACCGCCAGAATGGCCTGTGCTGTCCTGGGCACTGGTGACCCTGCTCCCCTTGCACGGGCAGGTCTCAGCCTTTGCCGAACACCGGCCAGCATTTCCAGGGCAGCTCCTGACTCCGCGCACCAGTCCACTGTGGCCACCGAAAGGATGCAATCCATGTTTCCTACAAAATCTGACAACGTGAAGCACCCACCTAAAATCAGCAGGAGCTACCTCCTTGACAAGCTCGTCACCAGGTCCGGAACCTTCACTGAATTTGGGCATCTGAAGTTAGAGCATCTTTTGCTGAGATCTGGAGGAGAAAAAGGAGTCCGAGCGAGCTCTCTGGACCCTTCCCAGCTGACGCTTCTGTCACAGAAAGTGCACGAGGGCCCCAGGAATGGAGCTGCTGCCCTGTGCCACGACCCAACGCTGCAGTGCCGGCAGAGGTCTGTCACCCACCCTAGGCCATGCCGGGTCACCTGGGGGACCGGGGCACGGCCACCAGTCCTTCCCCTTCACCCCTGAAGCCTGGCCCTTTACAAAAGCTGGGGTGTTTCTCTGTGAGCGCCAGCTTCAGACCCGGGAGGGCGAAGCGGCCACCGCAGGGAGGAGGCTGCCGGCCGCAGGGACAGGCCTGCAGGCACCGTGTCAGTGCCGGCGGCACACCGGGTATGCAGGGCTGCGCAGGGCGACGCGAGCAGCCCCACCGTGCCCCGTGAACTCAGCAGACCTGAGGCGTTTCACCTCCCAGAGCCAATGTGAGACCCCACAAGACAAACATCTACTCCCTTGAAAGGGACTCCTCAAAAAGAGCCTTTGCTCTCTACCAAATCATTACTATGCATTAAAGGGTATAATGCATATTTAAACATGCATTTAACTGCCAGAGTAAGCAGGTGAGTGAATACGCATGTTATAAAAAATACGTGTTTAACTAATATGCAATTAATGGGGCAAAACATTCAAAACTGTTTATTACTTTTGGGAACAGAACACCTTCCCAAGCATTTTAATTACTGCAGTAATATTCTGAACACAAAGATCACATTCAATCTTTCTCACTCTCTCTTCTTTTTCCCTAAAGAACAGAACTATGTTAAAACCTAGCAATCCTATGCGTAGGAGAGAACTGTTGAGCAAAACAGAGTATGTGGACCCCTGAGAAAGTTGCAATCGAACACATGGCCGCAACAGGAGAAAAGTAAATACCCTATTGTGGACTTTGCAAAAACCAACCCAGCTTGTGGCTCCAGCTCCAGCACGGCGAAGCCGCAGCCCCCAGTGACACCTGGCAGCGCCACGGGCAGCCGCACCATGAGGGACATGAGGCGCTCCAGTGCAGCTGGCCCTCCCAGCCAGGCTGGTGGCCATCCCAGGGCTGTGAGAGGTCCCAGCCACGTGCCAGCGGCAGCACAGGTGGCAGCCAGCGTCGCCGCGTCCTCTGCCCATCTCCTCTCTCGTCATCTGTCTGTCAGTTGCCTGAATTACTGCCGGAGCTCATAAAGCACATGCAAACAGCCTGCAAAATGGGAAGCATTCATCTGAGACATGCAGCCCAAACACCCTGCTTGCACTGCAGACGGATCACTTAGCCTTGTCACTGTGTTTATGAGGGTGAGAGAATTTTTCGCTGCCGTGATATTTTCCCATTAGCCATTACAAGAAGATGCTGCTGGAGGGAACAAGGAAAAGGCTTCTCCTATGCATGACTGAGCTGCAAAGGCCAAATCAAAGGGACAGGTTGTGCCCTGGGTAATTCTTACCTTGATTTCCATGTTGAAACATGATAAGCCATGTAATAAAAACCCGGTTTCCTTCCCACACCCGCATGTCCTCACTACCAGACCCCTCTCCAAGCGCAGCCCCATGGCCATGAAAACCACCAAAACTTCCATGGCCTCCCCAGGCCAGCACTGCCCCTGTGCCCACCACAGCAGATCTCGAGGGCCAGTGTCTCCTGGCTCACGCCAGAGCCTCTGACCTGCCACTGCAGAGGTGCAGCAAAGCCTCGGCATGTGGTGGCACATAGGAAAGGCCCCGGGACCACCCTGCACATCGGCACGAGGAACGGCGAGCTGTGCCATCAGAGCCACCGCGGCAGCAGGCAGTGCCCATCCTCTTGACTCCGGTCCCTCTGGCTGGGTCTTCTCCACACACATGGGGTCTCCTCCTGTCGGTGCACGGGCACAGAGGGAGAGGGGGATGACAATGACGCCTCCTGCCAGCCGCCCCCCCCCAGCCCTCCGGCTGTGGCACACATGTGCCCTGCGGAGCCCGGGGTGCTCTGGCAGCTCTGCAGCCGTGTGCCTCCCCAGGGGTGACAAGCTGCGCATAGCTGTCCCGGGGGACCCCGGTCACCCTGGAGCCAGTGGAATGCATCCCAGGGCGCTGCTGCGCTCATCCGCCCCTTGCTGCTTCTCCCCTCTGCAGGGGACACAGGCAGGACCCCTGTGAGCACCAGCAGGAACCACGGCACAGGTCTGTGGAGCAAAGCAGTGTCTCTCCAGGCTTCTCCTCAGTGCAGAGCTGCACTGAACACCTTGCTCCCGTGCGCACCCGGAGACCAGGATCTGCCGGCGCACTCTGGGTCCCCCATTTGCCAGACCCTCCCCAAGCACTTTCTGTGCATCCTGCCCCAGGGAGGGAGCTCTGCTTTTATTGTTGGAGACATGCAGTAACTTAACGAAAAATACATTTTTTTATGTTAAAGGAAGTTTCCAAATTTATGCTAGTGGCAGAATGCTTCTGAGTCATTAGGTGGCTGACAGCACACCGGGTCATATTTTGCGTTAAAATACATGAATCCAAAATTAAAATACTGGCAGATTTAGCATCTAGCGTTCTGGTGGGGAAATGCCCCCATCTGGGCAATTCCAACAAAGATTGCATCTAAAACAGTTCTGAGTTCGGTCCTGACCACTAATGCTGTGCACAATCGCATGAAAAAAGTCCCTTTTAATTCTTAAAAGGAAAACAGTTTAATCATTGTAAGAAACTATACCTTCAGGGTATCGTTTCAAAAATACAGGCAGAGATTAGAAGGGATTTGCGAGATTGTGTTTATTCCCAATTTAGGTGCTTTCCATAAATTAATTATAAAAGCAAGCCCAAACCAGTCAGAAGTACACTGGGAAATTCTCAGAGTGTTAGTCATTTTCATGCACTAATATTCATGCCATCTGCCTGCCTTTTTTCTCTTTTCTCTAAATGCTCCATTGTTAACCGTAGCCTGCTTTCTTTCACTGCGTTTAGTCCCTCTCCCCCTCACCCTGCTGCAGGTAGTCACCCTGAGCACGCCGCTATATTTTTATTGAAAGACCATTAGGAGGAGGAAGGCTTGTTTTGGCAATTGGCAGTGATGCACGGCAAACAGCGCCTCGTCACAATGCCGACACCAGCCACTTATTTTGTCCCTGTTTAGAGGGTTTCGCTCCCTCTTGGGCTGCCGTTCCCAGTGCCCAGAGGGGCTGTTGGTGAGGAATACGGGCTGGACCCCCTCTCCCCGTATCCCAGCGGGACGGGGACCCTGGGACAGGGCTGCCGAGCCCCCAGCCGCTGCTCCACAGCAGGGGCTGAGGTGTTGGGAGAGGCCCGGCAACGCGGGGGCTGAGCCAGGATTGTGCAGTGCCGGCTGCCCATTTCTCCACACGCGGCATCACATAATGCAACCGCAGGCTGCCTTCTGGGTCCACGTTTAACGGCAACGGTAAAATGCAGGTGCCAGGCCTCCCCCAGAGGAGTTTCCTCCAGCAGCCTTCCAGTTACATCTCTGGAAACTGGTGGCTGCCGTGCAAATCCAGCGTCGCTGCCCAGGATGGAAGCTCATCTGGTAAGACTGGGGGATGGGATGAGGTCTGACAAAAAATGGTGCAGCACCATCGCAGCCTGTTCAGGAGGAGTCTGGGGATTAACGAGCCTTCCCTCTTCTTGGGAACCAGCTTGACTCACCTGGCCTCGGCCTCAGCCAGCAGCTTTCGGCCAGAAGGGGACGGGGCGAGCGGAGGAGAGCTCCAAGGAGGGATGAGCTGCCAGGCTGTGAGTCTGGCATGCCCTCCCTGCACACCGGGCAGGCGCGGGGCTGGGGGGACACCCGATGCCACGATGCCAGCCGGACAACCCTCCCTCTTGCCAGGCTGGCCAGGGTGACCACTGGCCCAGCAGCTCAGGAAGACGGTGCTGCCCACGCCTGTGTGCGATGGCTGCTCGTGCAGCACTGGAGCTCATTCCTCTCCCCGCTCTCTCTGGGCCGCACCAGGTGCTGCGCGGTCATACCCCTGCGAGGAGTCTCCCCACTCCCCCCCAAAACGGCTGCCTGCTGTGAAAATCCAGAAGCCCCATCTCTGCTGCCTCTCCTGGCCAGCCCAGCAGGGAAGCAGCCGGCGGTGGTCTGGGCTTGTCCATTGGGCCTGGCAATGGGAATGCAGGGCAGGAGATGCGTGGGGAAGCCCCAGGAGCTGCCCCAGCTCCGGGGCCATGTGGCCGCTCCTCCAGCCCCAGCTGGCAGAGACCCAGCACGGCGGCCCAGGGTGGCCAGGCCACCACAGAAAGGCAACTAGTGCCCAGTTTGATCCATCTGCTGTGAATTCTCTCCAGGTAGAACTTTGAGCCTCCTTTTAAAGGTGGCAGTTGTCTGTTTTAAGAAAGGAAAATTAAAATATTGCTCCTTAGAACAGCATCGTCTAAAGGTTTTGGTTGCTCATAAATACAAAATCCTAGCTATCCCTTAAGAAGGATTACAGAAACTGGTGTGGTTGAAATCCCTAATGGAGATGATATATTTTTCCTCCCTACAGGAAACCTCGGGAAATGCTTTAAAAATAATCTTGTGGTAATAGTATAACAGCCTAAGTACACATCACCCTCCAGTAAAGGCAGACTTTCATCTGGCTAATAGACTTCTGAACATCACAGAGCCTCAAACGGCAGTGCCCTGCA
The DNA here is from genome assembly GCF_964199755.1 of Larus michahellis. Classification (NCBI taxonomy): domain Eukaryota; kingdom Metazoa; phylum Chordata; class Aves; order Charadriiformes; family Laridae; genus Larus; species Larus michahellis. Next base: position 87,507,189 of record NC_133930.1, read on the forward strand.
CATTGCAGCCCACCTGCAAAATCCCTGGCCCTGCAAGCTGCATGAAGGCGAGGAGGCGCCTCTGCTGTGGGCACAGCAAGGGACGCGGGGACACGGGCACAACGAGGCAAGCAAGAGCAGCAATGGAAGTATGCTCAGACTGGGACAGGACGGGGGAAGCCGGGCTCCTGCTGTCTCAGGCCCCAGGGGGATGGGCGATATGCTCCCATGATCAGCTCGGGTCCCTCTGTCCAAGGCGGGACCCTGGAGATCCCGGGGAGGTGAGGGGTGGGAAGTGAGTACATTCGGAGGGACGACCCCGAGGCTCCCTCCATTCCCCACGGGACAGGGCAGTCCCTCCAGGCATGTGGAGGCCAAGGGGCAGCACAGAGCTTGGAGGGCTTGGAGCCACGGGATGCAGGGAAGGAGAGACGAGTGCCGGTGCCTCAGGAGGGCCCATGGAACCACAGCATGAAGCCGTGGATCAAAATCTTCCTGTCACCAGAGATGCTGGCAATGACAGGAAGAATGACTGATGGAGGAAAAAGCCCCTTCTCCCAGTGGGTCCTTGTCTCCATGTCTCCATGTCCACTCTTCACTGCCCTTGCAAGACCGTGACACCTCCAGGCAGCTTTGCCAAGCCCTCACCCTACCCGACAATCTGGCATTTATGAGTTAACGGGGCTAGCAGCACCTTCTCAGCAAATTAAACCACAGGCTTGTGAGTACAGCGTCCTCTCCCACCACCCCACCTCCACAGCTGCCACATGGAGCAAGGGGGTACTGGTGACCCCAGTCCTGCCCAGAACTCGCAACATTGAGTGTCCAGGACCCCAGGGCTGTGCATCTGCTGCTGGAGGAGACGCAGCCTTGGCCAGAGCGGCAGGAGGCCACCAGCCCTGCTGTTGGAGGACTCTGTGGGGCAGCAGCACGGGGCTTAGAAGCTATATGGGACAAGGAAAGTGCCTTGTGCTGAGACAGTCAGTGGCTGCAGGCGCTGCGATGAAGCTGACTGACGAGGTCCTGCTCTGCTGGGGACGCGGCATAATGCTGCCAGGCTGGCTAGTTGTGGTTCTGGGGGGTCCCTTCTAGCAGGAGATTACCCATTTTGTCAGGAATAGACCCCAGTGGGGGCTGCAAACCACCACCAGGCCAGCTTCACTCTTGCCATGTCAGGAACCCAGACCCAAGAGCAGTTAGCACCACTGCAGAGGGACACAGCCACATTTACCCCCGGGGAGCCCAAGAGGAGGTGAGCAGTGCATGGTGAGCAGAGCGCGTCCAGACCCTTTCCCCACGGCGCAAGGCAGGGGCTGCCGAGGGGCTCTGGGCAGGAAAGACGCCCAGCCCCACTCCCCATGGGCGAGGGGCACGCAGAGCCCACAGCATGGACCGACCCACAGGGCACGGACCCACAGGGCACAACGCTCAGGTGCGCAGGTCCCCCCGCTCCTCCCAGGAGCCAGCACCACTGCTGGTGCCTGGCTTTGACCCCGGAGACGCAGGGCACATCCTGGAGTGTGAACGCAGCCATGCCCCGTAGCAGAGTTATTAATTAACCAGCTGGATCCCAACAAATAGGCTTTGCTCTGAGAAGCAACCAATGAATTTGGTGGGTGTAAGTTTGGCTGTACTCGGTCCCACCACCAGCCCTCTGGGCACGTGCTTTTCCAGTCCGGGCTGACGTAAACCCCTGGGAAATTGGTTCTCGCCCCCAGCGCTCCCTGGAGAGCCATCACACCTTGAAACCCCCAATGCATGGCCAGGATGGGATGGGATGGACGAACGGACAGTCACCCAGCCATACTGCTGGTTTTTCGCAAGGACCCTCCACATTCCTGTATCCCCTGCAGAGCCACAGCCTTTGGCAGGGGTGACTTGTACTTCAAAGGACATCACCTTCACATAGTGAAAGCCAGTGGTTGTTTTCGTCCTGCCCTGACAAGCACTCCTAAAGTGCCCTTCAGACCCCTGCTGTACCCAGGAGGGTGACATTTCCACCTCTGCCAGGGGAGCGCACACTGCAGGGGCACCAGCAGCGGCGGTTGCTCAGCTCACAGCAGCTCCACAGCCCCGCTGTTGATGGCCCGTGGCTGGCAGATGCAGGGGCGAAGCTCGGACACATCTGCCGTGGCTGCCTCCTGACTCAGGTGGCCAGCTGGCTCTCTGCACCGAGCCCACTGGCAACAAGAAATAAAAATGAAATGTTGGGAATCAAAAAGCTTTGCACAGGATAGATGTGAAAACAGTGTTCGGGGAGGCTAATCCCATGGCAAGGTTTTTCCAGCTGTGATAGCATCAATGTGCTGCTAAGGCAAACTCCTGCAGGTTTGCACAGGAGGAAAGAAAAGCTGTCCCCAGTCCGGGCTGGAAGGCACCCGGTGTCACTGCTCCTCCGGGAGCAGCCCAGCCACCAGCCAGAAAGTGGAGGAAGATGTGGCATCCATTCATCTCTCTCATTTTAGCTTCCAGAAAGGCTTTGCAGAGCTCTGCAGGGTTTTCCAGGGGTGAAATGGTCTGCAGGTCTGTCTACAACAAACCACATGGCAAAAACAGAATTTACAGCTCAGTTTTCACCAGGGTGTCCAGATAACAGGAAAGATGCTGAGTCGGGCATGAAAGACTGATTAATTACTTTAACAATGTGAAACTCCAGGGTGAATCAAAGCATGGCAGAGCAAGGAAAGGCTCCAAGGCATCCCCAGGTCAGGTCACTGCAGCGTTTCAGAAGGAGCAGCAAAGGCGGGTGGGTGGTGGAGGAGAGCGGCGGGGGCAAAGCTGTGAGGAGCCGTCAGCAGCAGCAGGATGGTGTGCTGGCCTCCCCACAGCCACCCATGTTAGTAGCCTGCTGGAGGCGACACCTCAAATGCAGTAGGAAAATGGTTCAGAAGGAAAAGGAGGGATGTGAATGCTGTGACAGCTAAAGATGCCACGGCTAAGCCTGACACTGCCTGATGTGTTCACCTTCACAGCATGCACAAAGGGCAGAGAGCTGGCCAGGGCAGCTGTGAGGGGGCAGCACGGGCTGGCATTTCATGAAAAGAAGGGAATTAGAGGAAATACAGAAAATACTAAATGTAAATTACTTGCATGTGTGTATGAACAGTATCCAGTGTAAAACCAAGAAAATGAAATCGCTCCTTCTCTGCATGGCATGCCCTCAAGCCAGGCAATGAAGGGGTCACGTTCATGCTTAGAAATAGTCACTGCCATGTTTTGCATAGGGTGCTAATTAATAAGGTTATTTCTTGGGGTGGCTTACTGATACCCGTGCTCGGAAAGGTCTGAAGCAGCTGGCGCAGGCCAGCCTTAGGAGTGGATGGAGAGACCCAGTGCAGCCGCCAAGCTTGAATGACAAACAGGTCTGTCCGCTCAGCAATGGCTTCAAACTGCTTCAGTCTCTGCAGTGCCAGGGCCACTGGATGCCTCTCTGGATATGCAGCACAGTCTCCTGCCTGATCTCCTGGTGAGCTGCCCCCATGAAACCCCGTAGCTTACCCCAGACTTCATGGTCCTGCCCCAGTCCCTCCAGTTCTCCCGCAGAGTTCCCAGTTTCCTCCTATGTCCACAAGTGCTGGCTGAGCAGGACCTGGCTGGTGCTCCGGGTGACTGGGTGCTGCTCCAGTGGGCAGGCTGGCAGAGCCAGCAGCACTGGCAGCGCCGGCAGCGGTTGCAGGCAGGCTTTCCCTTTCCCTCGCAGGGACCCTGGTCCTGGTCTCCCTCCTTCGCCCAGTTTGAGCAACTGGGAGTGCTGCCAGGCTGGGGTGAAAGTGGACAGAGGTTTCGCCCACATTTGGGCAGAGACAACAGAGGTGGACAGACAAGACCCAGACGTCACAACCTTCATCCCTGCAAGGAGGGACGGGATGTGTGTCGCAGACACTCCTGACACCCACGGGGTGGTGTCCTGACCCTCCTGACACTCGTGGGGAGGTGAGGTACCATGACTGTGCTCCCCCTACTCAAAGAAACAGCGTTGGGTGCTCTCTCCTGCCCTCTGCCCCCAACTTGCTGACTCAAAAAACGCAAGGGCTTGGAAATGTTGGACCACTTTGATTAGCACTCTGTGTCTGGAGATGTGAGACACATTTCTACAGCCTTCAGGGCGAGAGGTGGATGGGTAGAGGACCAGGACCTTGCCAGCACCCCGTGGAGGGGAGGGCTGCGTTGCACACTCAAGTCTTACAAGACGCCCGGTCAGTGCCCTCACCCGCTCTGTCCTCATCCCCAGGGAACACTTCAGTGAGACGTGCACCTCCTTCGACACTGAATGCAGTCATCCACAAGGCAGCGACTCACGGGGAATCAAGCTCCATTTGTTCTCTGCTCACAAAATGCCTGTGTTTTTAAAACAAAGCACACAATCCCATGATGCCAGGACCCGTGGCTCTGAGCAGCGCTTGAGGCAGGGGATCCAGAGGAGGACACCGCGGGTGTCAGGGGCTGTCTCAAGTGCAATCCCATTTCTGCCCGGCCTGACAACTCAGTTTTGACCAGTGCAGGAGCTGAGGAAAGAGAAGGCTCAGGGGACCTGTCCCTGTGTATAAACACGTGGTGGGGGAATGGAGATGTGGAAGCAAGGCTCTTCTCAGCAGTGCCCAGCGGCAGGGCGATGGGCACACACTGAGACACAGCAAATTCCACTGAAACAGAAGAAAAGTGTTTTTTCGCTCTGAGGGTGGCAGAACACTGTAACCGGCTGCCAGAAGAGGTCGTGGAGCCTCCATCCATGGAGATACCCCAATTCCAGGTGGACACCATGCTGGGCAACCGGCTCTAAGTGACTCTGCTTTGAGCAGCGGGTGGGACAAGGTGACCTCTGGAGGTGCCTCCAGCCGCAGGGACCCTGTGGCTCCGAGTTGCACCCTGCCGCAGAGGACACCAGTACGATGCAGCGCAAGAGCACAGCACTGACAGCAACCTTGCCTCCGGAGGGACTGAGGAGGCATGTCCGTTCTAAGAGGCAGCGAGTGTCTCGCCCCAGTGGGCTGTGACTTGTGAAGCAAACAGGCACGTAGAGCTGGGCTGCCGCCGGCTCGTATGATGCAAAAGGATTTTGTCACCAAACTACACGAGTGACGTGATCCAGAGGCGCAGGGCTGAGTCTGTAAGCAAAATATCCTCAGGTCTGGCAGGAGAGGCTGGGTTCATCCCACTGGAGCTGGCTGCCAGCTGCAAGCAGGGAAGCATACATGCCCTTGTCCCTGCCTGGATCAGCTTGTCACAAGCTCTTGCCACTGAGCAGTGATTTTCTGAGACATCGTAGACCATGCACAGGGTGCGGTTACTGAGCAGTTCCCACAGAGCCCTTTGGCTGGAGTGGGTGGCCCAGGAAGGTGGTGACAAGCCAAGGCACAGGAGGAAAGGATTTCTGCACATTTATAGTTAGGACTTTGAGTTCGAAGCCAGACAACAAAGGAGACAGTTTATAGATGCTCTGCCCATTTAAGTGCATTGGTAAAACCAGTTTTGCCAGGACTGTGTGTTTTGTTTTGTAAATAAATCCTCCATGAGGGTCTCTGCTTTGCTTGTACTGGTGCCACTGGAGGAACTGGGCAGCGTTCAGATGTTGCCACAGCACGTGGTGTGCTGGCTCTGGCAACACAAGACACCAGCATCTCCCGAATGAGCAACACCAGTGTTCACTGGGATGAGCAGGGAGGGCAGCAGGAAGGTGAAAGGAGAACCCTTGCAGCCACTGCGCCGCAAGATTACCACGGAGATGTCACACTGGAGAGCATATACTCCTGACACAAATCCTTACATGATCAGGGAGGGAGATAAGATGTCAGCTCTAATGATAACCCAGCTCAATAAAATAAAATAAACTTCAAGCAATTATTAAAAAATAAAATGGATTCTGCTGGTGTAATCTGACAACATACTGACGGTGGGAGCAGACATGCTCATGATAAAGGAAAATCCCACCAGTAGAGTACAGTCTCATTAGATAAGGTGATACCTTACATAGCACAGCTGATTCGTGGCAGAGAAAAGTACTGCAAGTCCCTGTCCTCTGAGTTTGCTACAAAACTCCCATTAAGATCAGAGGGTTGTGCACTCTGCTCTCTCCAGCCCCCTTGTTAAAGGTTCCATCAGATAACAAAGGCTCTTATCTCGCAGGACAATAACAGGGAAGAAGCCCCACGGCCGACAGACCCTTTCTTTTCCCAGCAGGTCCAGCACAGTGGACCAGGCTCTGCCCCATGGCCACATCGCAGCTGCCAGACCGGAGTCACAGCCTGTGCCTGCGGAACGTCCTCTTTTTAAACTCAGAACCTGCCTGGTGTCTGTGCTGCAATCCATCCCCATCTCCTGTGTGGCACAAGCCTGTAGAGCACCTGCTGTGGAGCAGCAGAAGGAACCCTGGCTAGATATTCTGGGACATTAAACTCCACTTTCCCTACATCCAGAGATGTGTTTTCTTTACTGGTATGACTCTGCTCATTCCCGGAGATAATACACCTGTTTTACCCCATGTGCCTATACAAGCTCATATCTTCTTTTTGTGTTGTTTTCTTCCTCCCCCTGCCCCCCCACCCCCCACCCCAAACCTAGCTGTGTTCATTTTGTGATTATAAGGCAGATTCAGATCAGGTCTCCAGCAAATTAAAATCTGGCTATTAACAAGCAAAGTCAGTTTAGCGCTGGTGGAGGCTTTACTCTGCCAATGGAAACCTCCCAAAGTAGTCCCTTGAAGCTCTGAAGTGGAAACTCCCATCCTAAGACACTACCCAATACCTGCAGCATCAGTTACCGGCTAGAGGTGGCAATCCTTCTCCATCAGTGAAACTTGGACCACCAGCCCAGCCTAGACCCTTGCTGTGATGTGTCAGAACAGGGCTGCTCTGTAGTGTCTCCTCAAGCAGCTGAGCAGAGGGACCTTTGGAAGATGAATGCTGTTCCTGGAGCTGCAAGTTGGGTGGCTCGTTCCTCTTGGCTGGCACTGTCTCACTCTGGCTTTGGAGTAGACATAAACTGCCTAGAGACACTGGTTGGGTCCCAGTAGCGTGTATAATCATGGCTCCGCTGTGCCTCCTCGGCCAGCAGAGACAGAAGTGCCTAAATGGTGCCACAGAAGATAGAAGTGAAAGAGCCCAGAGATCAGAAAACAGTTCTGGTCAGGAACCAGGTTGGGTGATCACAGCAAAACCAAATCTGGGAGGACCCATCACCCTGTATGCTGGTCCAGAAACCCACCATGTCCCAACGAAAGTGTTATAGGTCATCACCAACCCAACTTTAATAACACAAATGGCACAAAGCCATGTCTAAAAGGTGGTTAATGTAGCTCCCACTCCACCTTGCTTACTTAGATTACCAGGTCCTTGGCTGATTGGTGATGATATTATATAGCATTACACATTTATAGCATAACAGCGGTACTGCTTGTTCAAAGGTATGAAATTATCACTGTGATGATGGACACAGTGTCATAGTTTGCAGTATTTGGTAGTAGCCCCTCTGTCGGTTCTGGAGAAGACAGCAGGGCTTGCAGATAATACCCTGATGTTGCAAGGAATTTGAAAAAAAGTGCAAAGGAACACAAATAAATGTATGCAAACGTATATACACAGATACGTGTGTGTGCACGTATACCTTGTCCACACCAGGGTGCCCCTGGAACCACGGGCGGCTTCATATTGGCATGCATACTTGTAGACACACACACACACACACACACGTGTGAATGACGGACAGAGGGATGCACCCAAACTGTTTGTTCTGTCCTTACATTTGCCTGCTCTGCTCTTGTGAGACACCAGCGCACTGACATCTGTAAGAATCCAGCCAGATTTTATTAAAACATCATCTTAGTTTAAAAAATCTTTTAAAAGCCCTGCAGGATTCTTGAACATTTCAGTCCCCTGCCAGCTTGCAGGAACAGAGCAGGCAGGTAGATTGGTGGCAGGCGTGCTCTGAATGCAGACGTCTGCAAGCTGTAACACAGCAGGAAGGTCTCCTCTGCCGTCCACCAGCGTTCCATTTCTTGGGATTTGCAGTCTCCATACCAACTCCCGTGGCATTACTGATCTCCAAAAGACCTACGGAAAGGTCCGATCTCCCACTCTGTGATGCAACCCACCTTTCCCCTCTCCCATCCTTAAATGTCCCCATGAGGATCCCAGCCAGGCTGCTGCCCCCACCCTGCGGGATGCCCAGATGCAGGCAAGGCGGTCCAGGCACCCACAGACCCTGCTTCCCCAGGGTGCCGATCCAGCAGCTCGAAAGGCCGGGAGCCTTTACCTCCTGCAGCCAGCGCTTGGGCCTGGGGCCATGTGTCCTGTGCAAGGACGGCAGGCAGCATGCAGAGTGACTTCTTCGAGGGATCCCCACCAGCGGTGCCTGCAGGACCAGGCTGTTGCGGCTCCTCCTCTCTGGGGTCCTGCCACCCGCCCCAAGCACCGACGGCAGCAGGATGGGTGCTGCCAGGGGCAGCCACGCTGCGGGATGTGTTCCTCTGAGGCAGAGGTGGTGGCACGGCACAGAGTGACAGCTCCCGCCCAGGCCTCCAAACCAGCTGGCTCTCAGGACAGACGTGCTGCTGTTCTTGGTGGGCATGGCAAAGCTCTCTGAGAGGGGAAACCCACCCCTGAAACTTTACAACCATTTACCGTCCGCTCTCACAAGCTGCTGGTCCAGCCCCAGCCTGAATGCGGCCCAGGCAGGAAAGACTTAATTTCCTTTCTAGTAATTGCCCTGAAAGGGATGTCAACAATACATATTGGTTTAGTTGCTCTGAGATGTTTATGCTTTTCAAGGGCTCTCTTAGCTTCCCATGGAGGCTGACAAGGGAATACAGACAGAACAAGGGAACGGCCCGTGGAATGTTCTGGACCACAGACGGCATGCTTGGTGCATAAAAGGGGGCTGCCCAGGGGCAGGTGTGATGAGAGTGCGTTGTGTCCTTCTTGTTGTTATTTTCCTTTTCTGTTATTGTTGTATTAAACTGTCTCAGCCCACGAGGGTTTTTTTCCCTTTTCCCTCCTTTTTTCCCCACCCTTCTCAGGGAAGGGGGAGAACTGCTCGACCAGCTGCGTGGTTCTGGCTGCCTGGGGTTAAACCAGGGCATCATCGTCGCAAGGGACGAGAGGGCGACTGGCGGCCGCCGCGCTGCAGAGGGGCTGTCGGCCGCCCGCGGTGGGCTGGCACCAGGCCGCGCGTGCCCCCTCCACGCACGCGCTGCACCGCTGCCTTGCCCTGGCGCTCCACGTGCGCCCTGCGCGTGCGCCCCGCGCGCGTGCGTTCGTGTGTGCCCGCCGTGCGCCCGCCTGCGTGCGCTCCCGCGTGCGTCCCTGCGCATTCCCGCCACGTCCGCCGCGCACGCCCGCCCCGTGCCGGCGCTCCCGTCCCCCGCCCCCCGCCTGCGGGGCTGGCGCTGCCGGTGCCGGAGCGGCCGCCCGGGGTCGCTGCGGGTCGGGCCGGGTCGGCGGCGCGGCCATGGCGGTGTTCGTGACGCGGCGGATCCCGTCCGAGGGGCTGCGGGTCCTGTCGCAGGCCGGCGGGTGAGCGCGGGGACGGGCCGGTGGCGGGGCCGGTGGCGGTGCGGTGCGGTGACGGTCCGCGCTGCCGCCGCAGGTGCCGCGTCCAGCAGTGGGACTCGGAGGAGCCGGTGCCGCGGGCCGAGCTGCTGGCCGGCGTGGCGGGGAAGCGGGGGCTGCTCTGCCTGCTCTCGGACCGCATCGACCGCGAGGTGCTGGAGGCGGCCGGTGCGTGCGGGCTGCGGCCCCCTGCCCTCCCCTCCGCTTCCCACCCTTGCCCTTACCCCTACCCTTACCTTCACCCCTACCTCTTCCCTTCCCGTTCCCTTTCCCCTCCTTTGCCCCCCCGTTCCTCCCCCACTCCCGTTCCCTGCCCGCCCGGTCCCCCGGGTGACCCTGGGCAGCCTCGTGCCGGTGGTGTCTTGCAGGGCCCAGCCTGAAAGTCATCAGCACAATGTCAGTGGGGTTCGACCACCTGGCCCTGGACGAGATCAAGAAGCGGTAAGGCTGGCCCGGCTCTGTGGGGTGGACCTGGCCGGGGGAGGTGGCAGGGAAGGAGGGCGAAGCTCAGCAGTCGCTCATCCCAGAGAGATGGAGGTCACCTTGGCACAGGCCTGGCGGGTGGGCTTTTGTGGAGCATGGGACTGGACAGGATTTGCCACCGGCACTTTGCTCTTGCTGGGGTATGGCTATGGTCACCCCCAACCCAACTGGGGCTGGAGGAGCGTTCGGGTGCTTGGGTGGGGCTGGGATAACACCCCCAGCTGTGGTTGAGAAGAGTCAAGTCAGGAAGTGTGGCATCAGCAACTTGCCTGGAAATTTTGAGGTAGCAGCCCAGGCTGGCAGCATTGACCCTGGAGTGCTGTGCTTGCCTTACAGAGGGATCCGCGTGGGCTATACCCCCGATGTCCTGACTGACGCCACCGCAGAACTCTCTGTCGCTTTGCTTCTGGCCACATGCCGCCGGCTGCCAGAGGCGGTGGAGCAGGTGAAGAAGTGAGTATGGGCAGCTGCCAGCCAGAGCAGGGGCTGGCTGCTGAGCCGGCAGCCCCAGGTGGAGAGCCGCAGGAGAACGTGTGCCACACTGGACAGGTGAAGCCAGAGTTGCACCGAACATCTTGCAGGCCAAGGTGGAGTCCCCTGCAATTCCGTGGCTGCAGATGTGCTGTGAGAGGGGCTGTGAGAGGGGCAGAACTCCCCTCGGTATGCTAGGGAGAGGACCTGCGGGAGAGGGCACTCAGGGCCACTACAGACTCCTGGAGGAGCGCACACATGGCAGGTCTGGCCAGAGCTCACTGACTGGCAGTCGCCCCAAGGCTGTGGTTAGCAATGCCTAAATTAAATCAACCCCAAGGCTGCTGCTGCTGTGCATCTGAGGTCCAGGCAGATTCCTGCAGGCAACCACCGAGGTCCCTTGAAGCCGGAAGCTCGTGGAGGCTGGTTGTAAGACCATCTGTCTGTGCCAGAGGGGTTGGCTGCCCACAGCATTGCGCTCTGGCGCTGGGCCCTGAGCAGGCTCTACCCTGCTGAGGTCTGACATCTGTTTCTGTCTCACTCTCTTTGCTAGTGGTGGCTGGACAACGTGGAAGCCCTTATGGATGTGTGGCTATGGTCTATCTGATAGCACAGTGGGCATCATAGGTCTGGGGAGAATAGGTAAGTGCGTGTCAGGTGCAAGATTCGTGATGACAGGGTGGTTTTGGGGCTTCAGCCAAGGAGGTTTCCCAGCGCTCACCTCTTTAAAATATGAGAGAACAACGAGGAGAGCTGGGTAGAGCCTTTCCAAACAGCAATCCTGACTTATCAGGACAGACCGTAAAGTTTAAAGCATTCAAACACATCCAGTACATCTGAATGCTACAGCAAACTGGACATCGTCCTCTCGGCTTTCAGTTAAACAAATGCCCTGACAAAGTCCAAGATGACGTGCTTGTCTTCCATTCAGTTGTGGACTTTTGTCAGCAGATGGCTATTTCTTTCCTCACTTTCCAGTTTGCTCCCAAGGGTAGCTTCAGGTTTAATGTCCCGCAGCTCGCTTTCTGCAGTTCCAGTGTGGTGGGGAGGTCATTCCTGCTTGCGTGAGGAGCAGCAGAAGACATACACCCCTTGCCCCGTGCCTGCCATGCTCCAGGCTTGGAAGCAGCGTGGCAGGAGTGATCCCACCACAGCCACCCTTCATCAAGCGATGTGTCCTGCTGGCTGCTGCGCTGCCAGCCGCACCAAGTGCCAGCTTGCCAAGGACGGACTGCATGGAGAGCCCTCAGGGGCGCCCACAGCCCGGCATCCGTCTCTGCGGCATGCCTTGTGCCAGTGCTGGTACAGCGGCTGGACAGTCGTCTCTCTCGCTCCTAGGACAGGCGATCGCCCGCCGCCTGAAGCCATTTGGGGTCAAGAAGTTTTTGTATACTGGCAGTCGCCCAAAACCAGAGAATGCTGCGGAGTTTGAAGCCGAGTTTGGTAAGAAAGGCACCCAGAACAGTGGTGGCGGTCATTGGTCTGCTGCAGGGCAGCACCGGCTGGGATGGCTCCAGGGGTTGTCACCCCACAGGGGTGGGACGGTGGAGGGAGGGAGTGAGCTGGAGGTTCTGGGTGGCTCCTTGTGGGGACACCAAAGGAGGGAATGGCGGACCCAAACACTTCCCATGCGGCGGCAGCAGGGAAGGAAACCTGCCTCCTCTGAGCCACGTGGTGTCAGCGGGAGGCTGGACACATCGGGGCTGTACCTGACCACCTGCCACAGTCGCGGTCTGTCACTGGTTCTGCTGCTTTTGTCTTTCACCTTCCACCTGTGTCTGTCCATTTGTGATTTCCAGTTAGTTTCATCCCCACAAGGAAGTGGAACCTAACGGACAGAGGGGAGAAAGTGGTGGCTGCCCCTGGGAGGTGGGGAAGGGTCTCGTGGGGCATCCCCATCTCCCTGCGGGGAGGAGGGGACAGGCTGACCGCAGATCCTCACTGAGAGCAAATGTTGGTTGCTGGACACAAATGTCAGCTTTAACCTCCTGCTTTAAAGTTAATGTCACAGTCCAGCCAGGCTCAGTGTCTCTGAGCTGCTGAACGGGACTGTTCTGTGGGCCTGTTAGAGTCCCGAGACGTGCATCAAGTGCTAATTTTTCAATCCAAAGCCAGCACATTTCCAATTCATACTTTTGTTGCACAAAGTCATTGGCAGAATTTTTTTGCTCCTTGCACTTTCCTCTAATTTCCAGGAGTGTAAGTGGCACAGCTCGTTATCTGTAGGTAGTGTATAGAGATATTTAATGCTGGTGTAAACTGCTGCTGCCGTATTTTGCTGTCTGAGCATGAAATACATACCAGAGCCTCCTTTGGGCCAGGTGGCTGAAGCATCATTAGATTCCCAAATGGGCTGATTTTAATTTAAAAGTGAAACAAAATGCTACAGTAGTGTCTGTAAGAACATGCGTGATTTTTCTTTGGTGTTTGCTGGTCCTTGTTTCTCCCCGTCTGTGGAGAAGGGTCAGCCAGGTCTCTCCGGAGCAGCACTCACTTGCTAACGAATCTCAGGGATGAGAGAAGCTGGTGGGCTGTGTAGGGGAGGTCCCCGAGCAGAGCTGCCACCTGTGTTTCTCCACTCAGTCCCGCTCTCGAGGCTGGCCGAGGAATCGGACTTTGTTGTGGTGACCTGTGCTTTGACTCCGGCCACCCAGGGAATGTGCAACAAGGACTTCTTCGCCAGAATGAAGAAGACCTCCGTGTTCATCAACACGAGCAGGTAATTGCAACACAGTCTCCTGCACAGCCGTGGCTGCAGGGGGATCCGGAAGACTGTGTACAGCCATCACGGCTGCAGCTGCCGGCACCGTCTGTCCGGTGTGGGGCCGGTGGCCTCCGGCCCACGATCTTGGCATCAAGCCAAAGGCAGAATAAGGTGTTGAGGGGGGCGAAAGCCTCTGTTCCTCTCTGGGGACCTGTGTCCTGCCCCGTGGGGTGGACAGACGGGTGAGTGTTGGGTGACGGGCGGGAGAGGCTGAGGGGTTGCCCAGGAGAGGGCTGTGACCGCCGTAAGCTTTGTTCTTGGGATGGAGGCGTCTGTGACAGGGCTCCTTGGCCGAGTCTGGCAGTAGCCCCCCATTCCTGTCACCTTCTTGTGGTGTGGGGCAGAACCTGGGACACCCCACACACGGCATCTGCCTGGCATGCCACGGGCTGCTGCAATTCCCTCTGTGGCTGCCTGTGCTCGGACACCCGTCCCTGCTGCTGGCTGGCGGGTGGCCTAGAGCAGGAGCAGCGTTTTGCGCCAGGAGGGGCACCCGGACGGGGTCTGACCTCTGCTCGGGCAGCCCTGGGGACCCGGGTGCCACTGCCCGGCCTGTCCCGTGTGGCCCGTGCCCTGGCCGTGCGTCCCTGGGAGGCCATGGGGCCCCTGAGCAGCGGCGTGGCCTCTCCCTCTGTTTGCCAGGGGCGCTGTGGTGAACCAGGAGGACCTGTATGACGCCTTGGCCCATGGGCAGATCGCAGCAGCAGGCCTGGACGTCACAACGCCGGAGCCGCTGCCCACTGACCACCCCCTGCTCTCCCTCAAGAACTGTGGTAAGTGTCCGGCAGCGCAGCCAGCCCCACTCCGTTCCAGCAGCGCACACCGGGTGCCTGCTGCTCCTGCAGCAGGCAGCCTGCTCGCTGGCGAGATGAGGATTCCCTGTCCCGGGAGCTGGATGGTACGAACAAGCGCTGAGACGTGGAAGGACAAGGAGGTTGGATGTATTTAGCAGAGTGTAGGTCACTGTCATACAACATGGGGAGCTGTTAGATGGGAAGATTTCAGTAACATGATGTAAAACAAGTGTGGGAGGTATTTTAATTCTCCAGAAAGCTGCTGAGATCAGCTCATTTTTTGACACCTTCCTGATGGATCTCCATTCGGTGGGCTGAGGCATGGGGTGAAGTTCATGGAGGAGTCTGATACCAGCAGGTGCCTCAATGAGAAACCAAATCCCTGCTCGTGCCCTGCCGAGCTCTGGTGTTCTGTAAGCTCCTGGGCATGTACTCCGCTAGAAAATCTTCCAATGTGGATAAAAGGGTGGGTGCTGAGTCTGCCCAGAAGACTCTCGGCCTCGGGAGCATGGCAGCTGCTGCAGGACTGGCTTGCTAGCCTCACCGCTGTGGGTCCAGGCTGCCAGGCGCAGGCTCAAAAGACGTGCTCAGGAGCAGGGTTCATGGAAGCAGTGTGTTGGGTGTTCAGGCTTCTGCATTGCCTGCAGGTGCTCTGTACTGTAAAACAGATGCTGCAGTGCAGGCTTTTATCCATAACTTAGGCAAATAATCTCCATTACTAATGTTATAATAATTGACCACTAAAGCAGCTCTGGCTCATTCCTTTGCCTTCTGTAAAAGGAGCCTTTTCACATCGGTGGATGAAAATCCCTGCCTGACTTTGCCAGCTCTGCTGCGCGGGGGCCGTTTGCCTCCACACATGCCCTGCAGTGCACCCAGCGGTCTGTAAAACACGATGTTTCACAGCAGTCTTCAGGCTCTTGCCCCAGTAGATGTTGGTTCATGCCTGTCACTGAGCAGAACCTCCTAAAGCTGTGTGGCAGTCAGGCAACAGCATGCAAATTTCATGTGTGTTTGGCTGCTACAGGGATAGTATTTTATATCTGCCACTGACTCTCAGTCCATGCAGGAAAGTGAGTGTCAAGCCTGAACACAGAAAGGAGGATCCACTCTTGGCTGACTGTGGCCTGGAGGACTTCAAAAATAGCTCAGTTAGCCACTTACCAGATGTCTTTTCCAGTGCTTGGCAACTGATGATTTTGTTTCATGCTCCATGTCCAATGTCGGCTCCAGGTGGAGCGGCAGCTGATGCAGGACCTGGGTTGCCCCCATGGGAAGAGCCCTAAAAGGGGCTGTAAGAGATCAGTGAAGGTAAGAAACGAGCGAATAACCCTCCCTGTCCCCTGCAGTGATCTTGCCGCACATCGGGAGTGCCACCTACGCCACGAGGAGCACCATGGCGGTGCTGGCAGCCAACAACCTGCTGGCCGGGCTGCGAGGGGAGCCGATGCCCCAGGAGCTGCAGCTGTGAGGGCCGAAGCCCCACGCCTGCAGGGCAGCAGGACCTGCGTTACCTTCCCTAGAGGAGCCCTGCGGACCGGTCCTGTGCCTCCTCGTCTCTGCAGCAGTGCGACAGTGGGGCCTGCGGAGAGGGAACTGCACCGCAGCCATTAAAGAGATGCAGCGAATGTGTGGTGCCCGTTTCATTTGAGAGCAGGCTGCCCCCGGGTGCGTGGTGGAGCCCCCATGCGGTGCGGTGCTGGGGGCAGGGGGCTGCCAGTCCCATGGTCACATCACCACTGCTCTTGGCAGGCGAGGGACCGTGTTTGTCCCAATTCACAAAACACTTGCGGTGTCAGGACTGTCCTGTATTTTGCTAGTCAGCGTCTGTTGTACTGTAAGGCAGCTGCTGATGCAGCTCCCATCCTTGAAGCTGGGCTCCTGGTGTCACAGCTGGGGACAGGCAGTTCCGTACCCGAGTTCCCAGCTTGTAGCCAGGGAGGGTGGAGAAGTGGCCATGCAGGAGAGCTGCTGCCAGCCCACTGGTGAGCACGCATCAAAAGGCCACACTGAATCGGTGCCAAGGTGTGATTTTTCTATTCTTCAGGTGCCTAAAGAAAAGCAAAGAAGGCTTTGGCAGCTCCCCTGGCATCTCCAGCTCTGATTTTTGTACCTGTAACTCATTCTGGGGCACGGCTCTCAAGTGGGTTACAAACAGGAATGCACGCTGGGATGTTCTGACACCCCCCCACTGGTTCTTCCCCCCTCAGCTCTGCTCCTCTGTTCATTTTGTTCCCAGAGACGTGATGACACGTGTTAGTGGAAAGGGAAAACCTGAGTGGTGCCAAGCCTCTAGCTGCCAGGAGAGGCCTGGGTGGGCACATTCCAGGTACTTTGTGGGTTCTGTCTGTCCTGCAGCGACAGTCCTGCTTCTATAAATGGGGGCTGGAACCCATCAGCCCCCTGCCAGTCCAGGCCAGCAAGCTTCTGCTCCAACTGATGAAGAAGCCAGTGAGGTGTTCTCCTTGGATTGCTCCTGTCTGCTGCTTTCCATGCCCTGTTTGAGGGCCACGTGCCCTGATGACATTGTTCCCTTAGAGAAAAGACAAAGGTGTCTGTGACACCACGTTGCAGTGGCTGGAGGAAATTAACACATTTAATTCTTCTCAGAAATCCTGCTTTGAATGTGTGTGTGTTTGGTGTGATCCCCCAGCATCTTTCTGCCACGGTCACAGCTTCATGGTCTTGGACCAGCAATTTTCCCACCCTCCCACACAGCCAGCACGCAGGAGCCGTTTTGAAAAGGTCACTACACAGCAAAGGAGAACACCCAACAAATTCTCAGAATGAAAGGCAAGGATTTGATGTGTAGGATCATTGCATTTTGAAATCAACAGCAAAATGTGTTAAACAAGCACAGGCACGTTATTTCGCTGGAGCCCTGCCAGAGGCTTGTCCTGTGCCCAGCCCTGTGGTGACAGCAGTGCCACTGCTGGACACATCTGCGAACCGCGAGCTTGTGTTCCCCACGTATGAACACATGTATGATGAGGAAGCCAGCTCAATTTAATGGCTTTTCATGTTCTGCCTAGGTGGGGTGGTGGGGAAGCCTTTGCCAGTGCAGCCTGCAAGGGCTGGTGGGGCCAAGTCCGGGGTCTGGTTGGCCCATCCCTGCCCGACGGTGGCAAGGCTGTTTGGGGCACGTGCTGGCCTTGCTGCGGTCCCATCCCCTCCTGCCCTCCTGGCGCCCACGGCCACGATGCGGGTGGGGCAGCCCTGCTGCCGCCCACGGGATCTGCTCACAGACCTGCCGTCCGCGGCCAGCCCCGTGGGTGCCCCCACCATGTGGTGCAGAGATCACTCTCACCAGGTCCAAAACAGCCTCGTCCCAGCTCCATGTGCTCCCAGTCCTTGTGCTGGGCAACATGGTGAAAAGCAGACCCGGATTCACGGAGGTCCCTGCGAGCCATGGCTCTCAATTGGCCATCCGGCTCCCCCAGCCTCATCACTATTCTCACCGGGTTTTGGCATTCAGAGCAGCGTATGGAACAAGGGACAGCCTTGTTTCCAAGGCCACAGGACGTGTGGAGAGGAGGAGGAGGTGAGCGAACATTTCAGCTCGCCTGACCCCAGGGGAATCCATGCCATGGGCACAGAATGCAAAGCCCCTCGCCACATTCAGCCAGGGCAGGTGCTGATTCTGCCGAGCAGTGACGAGCTCTGCCAGCAGCAGCACCTGCACCAGCCACCAGCTGCTATCGCCTCATCTTTGTCTGCTGTTTCCTCCAAAGCCAAGACTGGAGCAGCTCTGTTCACCCGACGGGCACAGGAACCGATCCATGTGCTCCACAGCAGCACACGTAAAAGTAACCCAGGAGCTTCTGCCTTTGGAGGAGCCACATGCAATTGGGACTAAGCATGATTAGAGATGGTGGCTCGCAGTTTGAAGCAAGGTTGAGAAGCTGTCCTCAGCTTCACCCTGGGATTTCTGCTCTGTGCGTGTGGTGGGTGGGCACGGGCACCCTGCTTCCAGCCCTGCGGGCTCCAGCGTGATCTCCTGACCAGCCCTGCCAGGGCCCGGCACCCTCCAAGTCTGTTCTTACGGGTAATCCACACTGTGAGGGTTTGGTACTTAATACCAAATTCACTTCTCTGTAGGCATTTGATGTTACACTGGATTTTGATTTAGCAGAGTGATACAGCAAGGTACTGAAATTGCAGTACAAGCACAGCACTGTGATTGTGATATACGGTGGGATTGCAGTAGAAATGTGATGCCCGTCTCCGGTCTCTGAATACTCCACCATCGCTGCGCTGGGCTCCAGACGCCGTGAGGGAGCACGTGGGCTGGAGCAGCTCCAGCCTTTGCCCTCTCCAGTGCTCTTTTTGCCGTCATTCCGTGCTCACACTCTGTGTTGGGCTGAGACAGCTGAACCTCCCCGTGGAGTTCCTCTGGCGATGTCCAGGGTGAAGAGAGACACAAGCAGCTGATCCACCCAGCTGACAGGTGCGTTTGTACAGGGGCCCCTGTCCCTTTGCATCAAGATCAGCCCAGTTGCCTCTGCAGCCACCCATGTCTTCTCTGCGCCTCCCTGCCGTGGCTCTGCACCTCTGGCCATGCCGCACGCCCGGCCACACCACAGCCCCGTCCAGCGCCCCCACACCCAGGGAGGAAAGAGCCTTCCCAGGCAGCCCAAAGGCTTCCGCCACACCTCGGGTCTTGGTGAGAGCTGCTCATACCCATAGAAATCGCGCTGAAAAAGAGAAGTAACACAAGGCCTCGCTTGTTGGACAGATGCAAAACCAGTGCTTTTCTGAAATGACGGCGTAAGGGGAGGGGGGGCTGCAGTGGGCAAGAGGAAGGTGTGTCAGCCGCAGCTCAGGCCCTCCCCGGCAGTTCTCCCAGCAGCGCTGCCAACAGCTCCACTCTGCCAAGCCCTGGGTCCATGGGCGAGGAGAATGAAGAGCCTCGTGCTTCCTCTCGCAGCCTGGCCAGACCCCCCCCCGTGGTGCCCAGCGCCTGGCATCAGGCCTCTCACCCCAGCACATCGCCCAGCTGTGCTGCCGGGGGCCGCAGAGCCAGGAGGCAGCAAGGGTGCTGCTGCAGCCAGACGGAAGAGAAGAGCCTTGGAGAAACGCCCAGGACAGTAACCGGGCGTAACGTGCCTGAACTGCTCGATTTGCTGCTTGTTAATGTACAGCACAGGAAGGTTTCTGGCAGGGGTAAAAGGAAGTGCACAAGCCCACACCTCTGAGAGCCACAGTGTACCGTTTTCTCCAGCTCTCATCCCATATAAAAGCTGAGCAGGGTGCTGCATAATAATCCAAAATACTTCTTAAGTGACGAGAGGGAAGGGCAGCAGCTGGCAGTGTCCCAAGCCTGTTGCAGGGAGGGAGCTGAAACACAGAGAAAAGCCTGTGCTTGGGAATTACAGTTCATCTAGTACGTTCTGTACTTCTCTTTCTGTCCCACAACAAGTGTTCTTTTTGCTGAATTCTCTGCTTGAATTTCTCTTTATGTTAAATGAGCCATACTCTGAAAGCAATAATGGCTACTGGAAGATGTTCATTAATTAGTTATTGATGCTGGCCAGTTAAAGGAAGACCTTTGCTTCATGCCTCAGAGAGTATCTGACACGTTTATCAATACGTTTTGATTCACAAGCCTTGCTGATCACCGTGTGCCTGCCCATCAGAAGCAGAAAGTGTTTGGGAAGTTTCTAACGAGACCTCTGCTGACCAAGGAAAGGTTTGTAGCCGTGGTGGAAACAGGAAGGGTGTGGGCTCCTGGGCATCTCAACTGGCTGGAAAGTTCCCAATTGACATAACAGAAACCAGAAGGATTTACTTTGCTGTGAAAACCTTGGCTGTATGAAATGGGCACATGTCCATGCAGTTAGTTTGATGGTCTGTATGATTTTTGAGACCTGTTAGTTTGACACTAAAGATTCTGGTATTGGTGAAGTTACTGTCATGCTGATGGATGTTGACTAAATATTTGAGAAGTTATTGTGACCCCTAATGATGTGAGAAATAGTTAAGTGTAAATGAACTGGTATCCGAGCACTCGTATTACATTCCCCAAGTATATTAAGAAATAGACGCGAGCTTGTAAATAAGGCTGCTGAAGTGACCAAAGCACATTTCAGGTGTCATATCTTGGAATTTCTCCAAGACGACAATCATTTTGCTCTGCCAGCCACAGAAATCATCAGTATGTCCTTACTGAAATGATTTTGCTTTCTAAACATAGATACTTAAAAAATTGTAAATGATAAAATGCTAACCTCATCTCTCTGACCCTGCTTAAAGGAACCTGTAGTTTTTTAGGCAAGTCTGAGTGTGTCTGGTCAGAGCTGAACCTACTGACAGCAAAGGAGAGGTAGGCCTCGCCGCATCTCCATCCGAGGCCAAAAATACCTCTTAACAGGAATTCTTGCTCACTAAGTCCTGGATATACGGCACACCAGCAACCACCACTCAACTTTGTGGCACCAGCAGCCGCAGAGCAGGCCGGTGCGGAGAGCTGCAGCAGCCTCCGGGGCAGAGGAGCTGTGCTGAGCCTCCAGGTCACCGCAGCGTCTTCCCACGAGGGACTCGGAGACCAACAATGCAATGGATTATGGATTTTACAGATGTCATGTAGATATCAACATTATTTCAGTAGCAACCACAATAATAAGCTCTTACAAAGAGTATATTCTACTGGGAACAAAATTGTTACTGAGTAAAGTACAGGCTTTTACAATTAGTTTTTGCTAAGAACAAGTATTTCTTCACAGGCCGTCATAGAGCAATAATCCCTTGGCAGGTGCCTTTTGGGTGACCTGTCCTGGTGGTTAGATGGCTGGTGGTGCTGTTGCACAAGGAGGGGAAGCAGCATTTCACGCCCGCAGATTGATTTCTCTGCTCCCCGCGCCATCGGCTGGAGGCAGAGCCCCGAGCCCGGCAGGGAGGAGGCGCGGGAGGAGGGACAGTGGCCTGTCGTGCGTCCTCCTCTCAGCCCCTTGCGAGGGCTGGCCCCCTCGCGAGCAGCAAAGGAGGTAAAACTGCTGCAGAGGTGAGAGCATTCACTGCAGAAGTTCAGCACGCGCAGTACCAACATTTCCAAGGTTTAACAACCCCCACCAGGGCCACAGCCCTCCCTGGGCATCCTGAGCAGGGGATGCTACTCGCGCGTCGCAGCGTTCTGCAGGGCTGACTCTCGGAAGAGATGCTCCAGGGCTGACCAAGGGAGACTGCATCAGCTGCAACAAGGCTGGCAGCCACCAATGGCAGTGAGCTGCAGCGGCAGAGGCGACCGGCGAGGACTGAGCAGGCAGCCCAGCCTCTGTGAAAGCTTTCCCACAGGAAACTGCCAGCATCTTTCCAAGACCGTTTTCTGCAGCAGGAATGGCCAAGCCTTCAGAAGCAATTCCACAGCGTAAGTAAACACGGGGCCTCAGCTAAGCATCCGCTCCTGCACAGTTACAAAGATGTAGCATCGATGTATGGCTATGACCAACTGACACTTCACATTAGTTCAGAGTCATTCCTTTCTATAGGAAGCTCCAGACTGAACTTATTTTCATATATTATTAAGGAGAATCAAGAGAGCACAATATTACATTTAAATTACAGATTGCTGCTTTTATGCCTTTTCAAAATCTACTGAACTACCCTGTCTATTCAAGACATGCATGATGCTATCATGTCAAGCAATTCGGTCTCATCAGCACAAATACATTTTATTAAGCAAGTTAACAAACCAGCCTCTGTTAGGTGCTTTGCACTGCAGACCTGGAGGGTCACGGATGGGCATTCAGAGGTTGTTACCAAAAATAATTGCACAGCCACTTACCCAGCACCTGTGCAGTTGCAAAGTGAACTCATCAGGGAACGGACACAGCTGGCAAGAATGTAAATAATCTCCATGCACAAGGAGAGATGGTCCCAGAATGCCAAGGTTTCCCAGCCTGCATCCGACACGGGAGGTGCAGGCAACGCGCCCCTTCCCATCAAGGCTGCGGCAGGAGCAAGAATCGCTGCAAGGTCAGCCAAGCCGCAGGGCATCTCAAATGGTCTGCATGAAACATCTTCAGTGTCACCTCCCGCAGAGAGAGAGCCAGAAGAGCCCAGCACACCGAGGCGGTGGCTCCAGGGGACACTAAAGCACCCTGAGCCTGGTGACAGACACCATGGCAAAGTCCAGCCACGCTCTGATGGTCCCAACAGCTCACAAAGCATCGACAGGGCAACACCATCCTTCGAGGCTTCATACTGGCTCAAATAGAGACCCCCTTCTTGTTGATTAGATACCACATGTCCTCTCCAAATTGGCAAAGCCTCAGCATGAGGCAGATGGCGGCCACAGGCAGCACTGTGTGCTTGGCCTCATTTGACAAAAACGCCTGCGTGTGTGCCTACGTTTCAACGGGATTATTTAGCACCGCCAAGCGATCCAGTGACACAGAGAGCCCCATCAGCTAACACACAAGCATCACTTGTTCAGCCAACCCCTTAGATGCTGTTGGCAGGCCGCAGGGTAACATCAGCAAGTAAATCAAGTCAGACACAGCGGCACAAAAATGTAGAGTTTATTTTCAGAATACTAACACACTGACATCTTCACATGAGATCTCACTGTAGCATTTGTAAAGTTAATTTTTTACAAAAGTCCAGGCAATAAGCTCTTTGACAATGATAGCAGGCTTTGAGATGAGATACTCCCATTTCACGGCAGGGGAGAGCTAAGGGGAGAAACCGTTCTGAGATATTGCTTCATACTGGAAGACTAGGGGAGCAGCACGCCGGCCACAGGCTGCTGGGTTTGCAGTGCGCTCCTCCAGATGCACCCGATGCCAGTGAAGAAAGAAATCTAAAGCTGCTGCTTCCAAAAATGCTCCAAGCTGAATTTTTTCTTAAAGAAAGAGGACAGAAGTCCTTCCGCACAAGGTGTGATATTTCACAATGACATTGAATTTTTTATAAAAACAGATCAAAAGTATAGTTAAATATGTTTATCTGTTCATATTAGTACTTAATTACTCTAATCTCCTTACTCTCACAGATGCTTTATTCCTATGCGTCATAAGAATTCAAGGAATTCAGATGTGCTCTAGGAAACAGACAGAAAATGTAAAAAACCGTCTATTTTTAAAACAAAACACTAGAAATGCAAAGAAGATGAAACAATCTAATAAGGCAACAAAATACTGCATTTTATTGATGTTTCAGTAAGATTGTTTAGTATAGCTCAATGCTGTTAGTCCCCTGATATCAAAATTATTATCAAACAAAATGTGGCGTATCCTAATGCTTTAAAAAAATGCAGCACATTTCCTTAATGCTTATAAAATCAAGAGCCAGAAACGCAACCACTAAATAAATCCTATAACAAAATCTTAGCACTTTAAAGGCATGAATCCAATCATTCACTGTGTTTCCAGGTTTCTGTTTACCTTGCATGATCAAGTGACACATTGACTGACATTTGGCATTTTTTTTTCAATGTGGAGCAATGTAATTAGAGATGAAGACACATTTCTTCATTAGTGGACTACTCTTTCACATAAAGCCAAGCACAGAAAGATGCCCATGTTTCCTTTGGTCTGACAATGGCTGTTTGGTTTCTGCGCTTCAACAATTTTGATAGCTAATCCTGCTAAATGACCTACAGGACTGTGGATTAGGATTTTGTTTTCAGTTTATCCAAATGTTAAGTCCAAGGTGTTTAAGAATGCTAACTATTAGGTAGCACAAACTCCATAAAACTGCTGAACGTCATCACACAGAATTCATTTGCTATACAGAACAAAATAAACAGGGGAAGGCTTGCAAATTTTTTTTATATTAACAGAGAGCTGTTGCTCTGTGACTTAAATACCAGGAAACGCAAATCCTCTCTCTCCTGAACACAACGGACACGCTGTAGCCCTGACCCAGCTCCCAATGGCAGAGCAACATTTATCAGCAGAAGTGCTCCAAAACTGTATTTAGAAACCTAATATGCTGAACACCAGTAGTTAGTTCATGTGCATCTTTAACAAAGGAAAAAAGAGACTGCAGAGAGTATTAGTTACAACGCTATCAAAGAGGAGGAAATTAAACCAAGATTTACATGATTCACTTGAAGAGTAATGATCACTGAATTTCTGCTATACAAAGCGTACAGTGCTATTTTTTAAATTAAATTTATGCTAGATTTTTTTAATTTACGTGGAAAAGTACATCTATGACACTACTTTAAGTGGAAGGACTGGATTTGATAACTACACTTTATAGAGAGACATAAATATGGCAAATGAGGATCATTCCAGACTGGTTTGATCTGAGGAACAATCCACAGTAGTAAGTAAGTAGAAAGTAAGTGTACAGAGGAGGAAATTAAAGCCTGATGATAAGAGTGTCGGAAAAGGACAATATGCTTACACAATAGCAGGGATCAGATTGAGTATCAGCATCTGGAAACAGCAAGAGACCATCTTACACAGTAAAAAAAGCCATCACAAATTATCTCTCTCCTTCAAAATAACAAAGCAGACAAAGACAAGCTCTTTTCAGACTTCTGTGTATATAGAATTTTAACAGAGGAGATACAAACTGGTTAAAATACGGCTAAGAATAGCACGAACAAGAAACAGTACTTCACTTATCACTTAATACAAGTTTCTACAGAAAAAAATCAGTCAAACATCCAGATCTTGCTGTATTCAAAGTATATATACATCTGGTAGTCCAAAAGTTACTTGTCTTGGATTTAATTTAAGCACCTTCATTACACAGTGTCCTTTACTACAAAACAGCCAAACATACATTCATAACCCTAGAACTATTTTTATAATTAGCATATTTTAAAGCATTATGTCAGACAGGTGCATCCAAAGGCGTTTTTCTCTTTTAAAGATACGCAGTCTGCATTAGTTACAGCAAACAACTCTTGCATTACTGTCCACACATAATGCGGCAACTTGTTTTACAGGTCATTTATTTAAATGCTGTCACTTTTACAAAATATTTTAGAAAAAAAAAAAAGAGGAAATTTGCACTTCAGTTTCTCACTCTTGAAACCTACTTCATAAGACAACTACGCTCTCACCCCTCTGCCCTGCAAAGGAACCGCTTCGCTTTAGAGATTGTATCCCCATCAGCCCAAGGCCCGAGCGTACGTCACAGTAACGCTTCACACAGCCGCAGCGCGACTACTGCAGACCTCCAAGTTCTTTGCTTACAGCTCGTTAAGCCTCACAACACCCCTGTGAGGTAGGTACAGTAATATCCCCAATTGACAGAACCAAGACTTTTGTGTGTGTGGCACAATCACACGCTACGTGTTCACGGACCAACGAGAGCAGCCTCTGAGCCTGCAGCCTTGAAGAAAACAGTGTTCATGTTCCTGTGGTGCTTCAAGGAGCCAGACATCTGCACCGGCACTCTCCTTCAGGCCCAGGGTGGAGAAGGTTAAAGCAACGTGCTGGGCAGGTTGCTGCTCTGCCACCTCAGGCAGGTTGTCTTGGAGTGTTTATACAGGTGGCTGGACTGGCTGAACCGCTTGCCGCACTTGAGGCAGGCGTAAGGCTTCTCCCCCGTGTGCACACGGATGTGCTTCTTGCAGTCTGTCAAGGTCAAAAACGTCTTGCAGCAGATCTTGCATGCATACTTGCGTGCACCTTCTACAACCAAGACATTGTGCTCAGATAAGGCCTTCTTGCATTTTGAAAGGACATCTGCAGACGCCCTCGTCAGCTGCGGTGGACCAGGTTGTGACGGATGCCCGTTTTCAAAAGAAGTGGTCCCATTCATGATCAGCTGGGAACCGGATGAGTTGTCTTGCAGCTGCGAGCTCCTGACAGAGGTCACCACAGGCATTTTGGGGGCTATGCGGCGGTAGCCAGGAAAGCTGCTAGCTCCACCTCTTACTGAGCCCATCATTGCCCTTGACAGGGAATGCAAGCCCAAGCCCGACCGTGGGAAATCAATGCTGAACTGCTCCGCTGCCCGGTAACCAGAAGTCTGCACGCAGGGAAGACCCATCACGTCCTGCATTGGTCTAACGAAATGAGAGTCTGCGGGCTCGGTAAATGGATTCTCGACATGAGAGACGGTGGCGGATGAATGGCCACCAGCAGGGCCTGACTCTGGACTCATCAGATAAGAAGCATCACTGTCCATTCTGCAGTCACTGGTGGTATTTGGAATGTTGTCATCACTGTTTTGACTAGCACCGAAGCCACCACCTCTGCTTTTATTTAGAAAATTTGAAATACTGAAAGTAGACTTGTGTTCCAGGTTATTTGAGACCTCCATAATATGGATGTCTCCCACCCTATCGGTACTGGACTGTGGGTCAGAAAAGCTACGATCACTGCTCTCAGGACTCAGTTCTATCTTCTCTGCGCTCACTACTCCTCCTTCCACTTCAACAGACTCACTGCCCTCTGCTTGGGAAGTGACATCGCTCACCTCATCTTGAGGCTCTGGGGAACTCAAGGGCTCAGACTTTACCACCACCCTCATGTGCTCTTTTTCATTCAGACTGACCTCTGGATTCTCACATGGGAAGTTGTTCTTCTCAGAGGCAGCCTCCTGGTCAAAGCTCGTTTCCACCTGTGTTGCCTGGGATGCCATGGACATCTGCGAAATGTTTCCTCCGCTGTTGTCAGACTGGCTGGGCACTTGAGCATCTTCCTGAGCACTGAAAGACTGGTCAAACATAATAGTATTATCCTCCTGGTTATCAGCAACCACATCAGCCTTAGAGTTGTCCACAATCTTCAGTGAATCTGGTGAGAAGAAATCTTCCCGTGAATGAACTACTGACTGCCCGCTCTCTGCAGTCACATCGGAAACAGACTCATCCATGGCAGGCCTTATGCGCTGTCTGGCCCTATCTTCAGAAGACTGTTTACGTTTGTGGAGACGACGGATGGGAAAAGTAGTGCGTTGCTCGATGTTACTTCTCATCGAGGAGCTCATAGTATTTGGTTGTTCCTCTGTGCTTGGAGTGGAATTTAAGGCAGAGCTCACGATGCTCAGTCCAAGCTGCTGGAGCATGAAAGACCTCTGCATGCGCGCATTTTGCTCTTGAACTCTATCACTCGGTGGAGACATCGGCAGTGTCCTGGTAGTAAGGTAGTGTTTGCATGCTTTAACAACAGAGTTCAAATGTAAGTGAGAAGCAGCCAGCAAGACATCCATAACGTTGCTCTCCCCAAGCATTAGTGTGGAAGTATACATCATGTCTATCAGAGCAGCAAAAGCTTCTGCTGTCACCACTTCGCTGTCCAGCTGAATCATATTCATAGTCTGATCTCCTTCTGCGACAGTAAACAAAGCTCGGAAATGTGTGCTACATGCTGCCAAAACAGAGCGATGGGCTTTGAAATGCCTGTTCCCCACCACAATGACACAGTCGCAAAGCTGGCCATGAAGCCTCTGGTAGTTGAGCTGCTGAAAGATTTGCTCAAAGTGTCCTGGAAAATCCATGATCCTATAAAACAAAACATAAGAAATGATAATATTAAAAATGGCCAAAGTCGTATTCAGACCACAGTGAGCCCACAGTGGGGTTTAAACCCACAGTGTGGGTTTAAAAGTGAAAGATGACAGCTGAAAGCCCGATGAACAATAACTGATCTTAATTTACCACTGCCCCACTGGCACTGTATCAAAACTGGCAATTCTGCGGAGGAGGACAAGGAAGAAAATGCAGGTTCTGCCATGGAGCTGACCTAGTGTAACAGCTGCCTCAGCATCCCAAGTGTCACAGGCAGCTCTGCTGCCAACTGAGTAACGCAGGTCATTTCACTGCCATTGGCTCCTGTCCAAACTAAAACACACTCTTCAGTAAAACATTTAATCCTGTTTTTTAAAAAAATCTAATTGTTAATGATCTACTCCAACCTTTGATAAATTGCTCACGTTATTAGATAACCTCCCACTGAAAAGTCTGAACTTGAATTCTCATCTTATTTAATCCAGCTTCACCTTCTGCAAATGACTTTCTGCAGTTTCTCACCTACTGTGCAGAACTGCCATTCAAGCATCTGCTTTCAACGCAGAAAAGAGAGTTAATGGAAAAGAAGGGAGACGCTTCTGCACTGGAGCAAGCGGTCAGTTCTTATGTCAAACTGCCACCTTTAGCTATCCGAAGTGCAATACAATTTTCTTATTCACTATAGTTCAGCAGCTGGCATGCACTGAAAGTCCTCTCTTTTTCCCACAACACAAATAAAACGACAGTAAGACTGAAATGCCTGTCAACGTTACAAGCTGTCTCCACACTTGCTATTCCTTATGAGCCTTCTTGGTCCATAAGGAAGTTATGCGAAGCTTTTGACAAAACGATGCACTACGCAACAAGACAACTACACAAACTCAGGGATGTTTTCTTCTTAAATTTCCATCAACAGAACATAAGTCAAATCTTATTAGACTCGCCTTAA
This sequence comes from Larus michahellis, assembly GCF_964199755.1. Lineage (NCBI taxonomy): Eukaryota > Metazoa > Chordata > Aves > Charadriiformes > Laridae > Larus > Larus michahellis. Next base: position 87,535,585 of record NC_133930.1, read on the forward strand.
GACTGAATAGGTGACTTTTGCGACATCTCTACTTTTTTCTCATGACAAATCAATGCAGCGTAAGATTTGGGGAACAGAAAGGTTTCATTTATAGGGCATACACTCACACATATTTGTGTTCACGTTTATTTTTCAATAGCAATACTGTAGTATCACGTGACACAAGACTGTAAAGCAGCTGAAAAAAAAGTTCACACAGAAGTATACTTTTGAAGAGGGATCAAGTGTGACTCTGCCAATTTGAAATTCTGTCCTCAAATGCACACGTCATGAACAAACTATATGCTGCATTTTCATATGTGCACATGTAGTGGTTTGTCCTCAGACGGCAACAAAGAACCACGTGCCGCTCTCTTGAGTCTTCCCAATACAGGAAAGAATCGGAAGAAAAAGGCAAAACATGAGTTGAGACAAAAGCAGTTTAACAGAACAGCAAAGGGAAAAAGAGAGGAGTATAGCAGACGGGACACCTGACGCCCCGGTCCAAGCCCTGACTTCCAGCCCCCTCCCCCAGCGGTGCAGAGTGGGCATGGCTCCCATGGGATGGAATACCTGTGTCCCTGCCGGAGCCCGGGGAGAATTAACCCTATGCCTGCCGGAACCAGGACAGCACGGTCACAAGCTGTATGAGTAAATTATATGCAAAGCTTCTCATAGTCACGTTGACCAGCAAATAAAAGTTTGCTCAGAAATAATGTTTGTATTTCAAACTCTTTACAGGTGTTGCACTTTATGAAGTGACTTTGCTCAGAAGTTATGCTCAGGCCAAGTACATGCACTCATTCAGAGGAAAACAGATACAGCTGTTGGTGTAGAATGTTAATTACTTTTCAGTTTCGTTCACCTGGATGGACAGAGACTAACTATTTCCTTGGAAGGATCATCAGAAAAAGCAAAACCTCAGATATGCAAAGAGCAGCTCCCAAGATCACAGGCATGGAGCAACAGCAGCACACATCCACAAAAGCTCACTCAGCCCACAGAGCTCGAAGCTCTGAGCTCTCAGTTCCTGCAAGGCAAACAGCGGCACAGGAGGCAGGGCAGACTAGCCACTACCCCCTCCAAGACACGTACTGCTGAAAGACCGTGCTGGTACAGGTCAAAAAGCCAAGCCATACACAGAAGATCACTGATGGACTTACACACTTATGCACACATAAGCGGGCAGCTGTAGAAGTAGAAAGACACACGGGCTTCCGGCAGAAACTGAGCTCAAACTAGGAAAGTACTTCTGCAAACTTCCCCCACCTTGGATTATCACCATTAACGTGTCACGGGAAAGCAGGATTCTTGATCCTCTTTTATAAAAAATACACTTCTGTTGAACTAGTTCAGGAGTTATTCTGCAAGCAACATGAGATTAGCTTTCTCATTAGGAAACGATGTTAACGTGTGCTCTGTGTGCCCTCACTCCCTGCACAACCACCCACTTGCTCCCACTCCTCACTCTGCCAGACCAAATGTCCCAGAGGAAGCTCCCGCTGGGGCTGATGGAGGTTTCCCAGTCACACCACCCGATGGCAGAGCAGAAGCACAAGCTGAACACATGACGGGCTCTCCATCCAGCAAGCATTCAAAACTGGGCCCCCGTTTTCTTTTAGGCCCACAGCTACAAACTGTGTTGGACTTAAAATACTCCTCTCCTCAGCCAAAACTTGCCAGTGTCTCCAATAGCTATGGAAGGAATGGGCAGAGTAATTGTGCTCTGTAACACTTCTTGTCATTAAATAAAGTTTTGCTTTGTCAGGGGCAGGAGACTACAGACAGCTATGGGGTAAGAAGGCCTTAGACGCAGATACTCTCCATTTTTAGCTTGTCTTGAGGCTACTATGGACACTACTGTGTGATCAACAGCTACCATTTTCTGATTTGGAGGTTTTTGAAATGCCTTAGGAAGAAAGAGCCTGGACAAACAGGACAAAGGGACCTGCTCAAGGTTGCAGCTTTTGCTGCACTTGGACTAACATCAGGCTACATAAAATAATAAGCAAAAAGATCTGAATTCATGCCAGAAGAGGTAGCAAACTAACATAAAAGCACAAAGACTAAAACCATTAGGTCACAAAAACTCCCACGGAACAGCCGCTGCCAGGTTGGAGCTAATGCAAGAGCAGCTGCTGTCCCCAGTTGAGTGGCAGCTGGCACCCAGGCACCGTGTCCTCCTCCAAGGCACACGATGGACACTTCACAGGTCTTTGCTGGAGAAAGATTTCACCACCTAGCCCACTGGGCAAAGAATCTCTCCAAAGGATACAGTTTTACCTAAACACTGAAAAGCCGAAACTTCTGCTGGTAAAAATCTGTTACCTCCAACTGCAATTGGTTCCTGTGTATTTTAAAAAGAAAAAAAAAAAAAAGCTTCCAGCAACGGTGAGAGTCCAGGCTTACCGGCAACATCAAAAAATCCCCTAATTTGGCAGCACTACGATGCCTGAATGCCTGAAATAAGCACCATAATGAGATTTAATTAAGTACCATGTCACAGTCCACCCTACCGCTATAAATGAAGTTATGTAATAAACCAGAAGAATTTGAGTTTGCTGCTTTTTTTTTTTTAATACGAAATAGGAATACGGATAATAGGTGATTTTATTTCTCTTCACTAACAATGCATATTTAACAGTAAAAATAAGACAACATTTTCAAACAGAAAAAACATTAAACAAACACTAGACAAACTTCGGAATTGCACAGTTTTTATTTCTACACATTTTCTCTGAGAGAAGCATAACACAAAGGAAGGTGAGGAAATGCCTTCTGGGCGCGGTAGGAGGAGGGAGGAACAGGACGGACCCCGAAACTCACTGACCTCAGGCAGCTAGACAAAAGGAAGAGGGGGAGCTTGTGGTAAGAGCCACAGGTCCCAGAAGGAACGTGGCAGAGGCCTGGGCTGCTTTATGAGCAATGCTGTTGCTTTGCTGTCTGCCTTTGCTGCTCGGGCAGCCCTGGTTAAACTCATGGCCGCCCTTGTTCCTGCGAGCACCATGCAGGGATGGCCTCCACTGCAAGGAAAGCTCCCCTCCAGCCAGGCATCTCTGGAAAGTTGAGATGGGGCTGCCAAACAATTCTTCATTTATCTTCTTTTGCTCGCCTCTGAGATGGATGAGCTGTTATGTCACAGATAATTCTCCGTTCTGGGCTTCACAGGCCTAAACCACAGATCTAGGGGGAATTTGGAGAGGGGGCCAGCGAGGGGCTGGGGGAGCAACAGTGCTCTGGCAAGAGCAGCAAAGAAATTCCTGCTCCATCTGGAGTCCCATCACTATAGCATCCGTGTGCTCTTGGGGGGCCTGGATGTTGGTCGACTTTCTTCTCACTTCACTCCACTCCGCAGTCAGGAGTGACAGGTCCAGGGAACCATTTGATAGTTGTACAGCTATATGCACGGCTGAGCCGCACAGTGTACAATGAGACAGCCCACCAGCAGACACCCCGGAAAACACCAGGCACCCACCACACCAGGAGAGGCAAGGGATCTCCTTTCCCTAAGGACCAGAACTGGAGAACACCACAGAATTACCTACAGTGACTCCAAAATGCAGCAGTGCTGAACCACTGTCACCACCACCTACAATGGCAGCCAAGACAGGCGCACTTTCCTGTGCCCCATCTGCAACCACGAACAAAATCGTTCCACTTGTACCTTCACCAGAGAAAGCACAGGGCCCAGCAGAGACTGCTCCAGCTTCAAGGATCGTCAGAAGCAAGCTGTTTACAAGTACCCAAGCATTTCCCAGTCTGTGCTCTACTTTAGGTCATTTTAGGAAACGCACTGTAGAAGATATAAAATACTTGAGAGCTCAGGCATTGCCCTTATCAACCCAACACCAGGATCTGGTATGCCCCAGAAGGCTATGTAATAAAGCATTCGAACCAATGCCCAGAGAAGACCGGAGGTGGAAAACACCAAACATGAAGACAGGATTTCACATCAGTAAAAAGACTGAACTGGACTCCAGCAAGGAAGATGGCTAACAGGGATGGTCCAAGGTATTTCTGCCCAGGCAGCAATATGTATTTCAACCAGAGAAAACAGGCAAGAGTTGTTGTTTTGACCAATGATTTGGGATTTCAGAATTCAGAGAGAGTCCTTGCTTACAGTCACCAAAAGTAGTCGTATCTGTCATGCACCTGAAACAAGACAAACCCCAGTGTTTCTTCAAATAACAGTAATTTGGCTTGCTACTTAACTTTTACTACACCATAAAAGCTAAATACCTTGAACCAGAATCAACAAACACAGACCTCACAGTGAAGCTGAGATCTTGTACAAGATGAACTGAAAATTATAAAACTAGATTTGAATCATATATACTGCCTCCTATCCACATACCACCTTCATCAAGAGATCAGCTACTTCAGGTTACTAAATACATGCAACACATCTAAGTCATTACCAAAATATATGAGTGGCGCATTTCTGGATACACACACTCTGTCTGTCTTCCCCTCCTGCTCCAGTGATACCTCACCTTTCAGCAACAGCTGGCCATAAGGCACCTCTGAACTGCCCATGGAATGATAGGGGAACCCCCATCCTTCCCCTATCAAACGACCCGACACCTCCAGCACAGGACAGGTGGCATCCCATCACACAGTGTGCGAATGCCTGTTCGGATGAAGGACAATCCCAACCAAGTAGTGAGTGGTTTCAGTAGCCAGTCTCTGCAGCCTTCACGAGGCTCACAGCCAGCCCCAGTTCACAACCTGGGGACCCATGGAATGTTAGATGAAATCTTTGCTGAATGAGATCCAGTCAGTGGGACTCAGGGGAAGCATCAGTGGCACGAACAGCAGACATCAAGTCCAGCACCTTTTGGAGAGCAGCAGGAAAGGGAACAGCTTACTTTTATAATCAAACAAGTTGCCACAAGAGAACAGAAACTATACCAAATTGTTTAGCTACAAGGAGTTTTACTATAAATACAAACAGTCAGAGCTAGGAAAATTCTAAGGGCAAGGAATGAAAAAACATCCATGAAATCCTGACTGGAAAACAACTGTTCTGCCTGTCCCTGAACTAAGGCCTATGAAATCAAACTAGCAGATCAGAACCAAAGAAATACTCCTTCACATAACGTAGTAAAGCTATGAACTCCTTGCCACGGGCAAGTACACATGAATTCAAAAGCCATTACATAGATTTGTTGAAGAAAAATCATTTGAGAGCTGTTAAATATTCAGATGCCACCTCTGTCTGGGGAAGGCACTAAACCACAAGTCACTGGAGGCGTAGTTTTATATACACTTACCTCTCTGGCTTTCAATTTTACAGATTGCTTTGCTATTTTCAGAAGAGTTTTTTAGGAGAGAACTGTGGATTTTTTTTCATGTAAGATTGACTTGGTAAAAATGAATAAGGAAGTGGTTTCTTCGTAGCATTTCGATTATATACGCTTAAAAAGATAATTAACCTTTGAATAAAAAGTGCACTCAGTAAATATTTAACTTGCCTCTTCACTGCTATAAGAAAGCATACCACAGCAGATCCAACAGCCCAAGAGAGGTGAGGCTGCTGCTGCTAAACGTCCCCAGGTCCCAGCAGGAGAGCCAGGGGAAGATGCATTCTCAGGGGCGCAAATGCACAGAGTACACGTAAATGCTATAAGGGACACTCAGCACTCACACAAACACGGGCAAGGCCAGAGGCCCCGTCCCGCTCCCCTCTCTGGCTGGGCAGGATGGAAGTCCACCTGCCAGAACATACATACAGGTGCAAGGTGGAGACCTCCAGCAGCTGGCCCTCCCAGTAGCTGCTCCCTGAGTCCCAGTCTCCAGGCACATAGTCCCCGACGCCACAGCCTGGCTCCTGCACAGACTGTCACAGGCACACAGAGCCAACCAGGACGCCCCTGCTCCCACAGCTGACCCTGCCATGTCCTTGTCCCTATAGACACAGGCGCTCTCACACCCAGAGCTACCCGTAGGGACCCACAGACCTGTTTGTCTCTAGGGCACTTCACTGGCTGATCCAGGTTGATGTTCGCTGGCCATCAGACACTCGCACACCTGCTCTTGCTCCAGTCAGTGCCTCTAGGACACAGGGACCCTCTGCCTCGTGGCAGCACTCACACCAACACAGAGCCAGGAAGGAGTTTAATAAAGGGCAGGACAGACAGTGCTTACCAGATGCAGGGCATGGCCAGGCAAGAGCACTGACCAGCCAACTGCCTACACGTGACCAGCCCTTCTCATCCCCTTACCCCGCTGTACTTCCACGCTTGTTCCTCCCCAAATCCCCTAAACTCTTCCTTTGCCTCACTTTTGGTTCCTCCCCTAAACAACCCATAATAAGTTCCGTGGGATCCCAAACTGATCTTCCCCGCAGCCCACATGTCCTAGAGGTGGGCAGCAACCCCCTTGGTCTGACAGAGCTGCTCTGTGACTCAACATGATGGGTCATGACAGGACACTAGGCAGGGGCTCTGCTGGGACTGCCCTGGCAGGGGCCTGGACAGGGTGCTGCTTCCTCGGAGTCCTTAATTTGGGTTCCTGCCTGCGCCCCTGTGCTCCTCTGGGCCTGTGGAGATATGCCTGTGATGGGCTGGCTCCAGGGATGGGCTTGTGAGCAGCCCCTCAAGGTACTGTTTGAGATCTACCTCCTGACATTGCCTCTCCAAGCGCCCTTGGGGCTGTGCAGAGGAGCTTGATCATGTAACCGTTCACGGTGGCACATAGTAAAATATTCCTTATATATGTGGAGGAAGATAAGGCTTACATTTCTTACACTATGCCTTCCGTGTTAAGAAAGCATCAGGATTAAAAATACCTAACTGGGAAGACAATGTGCAAGTGTTTTGAAATTCTAGGAAAAAATACCAAAAATTTACAATTACACAGCCTGTTTATTAACTTCCCATTACCTATTAACCTCAGAATCTCCCTGTCAACTCCAATCAAATTTAACAAAGAGGAGGTAAGATACTGGACTCCAACATTTTTTCTTTAAGTTAGTGTCTGGTTACAGAAGAAGCCAAATTTATAAGGACTACTTCTCACACAGTCATAATTAATTCCCTTTTTCTCTTAAACAACACAAAACTCCCCAAACCAAAACCAGCCAGCCATCCAGTTTGCACACAGAGCTATGAATGAGGCACTCGTGCTGCCATCTGTACAGCCAGGCAGGTAGCAGAAGGGATACTAGAGATTTTTCCATAGGGGTTCAGGCTTTGTTTGTGCATATTTCTACTACTTGTAGTGGTGTAATTTCTTCACATGGTTTCCTTCTATTTCTTCAACGAATAGTATTGATAATAATATGTAGACTTACAGCCCCTTTTTCCATCAAATCCCTCTGCTCTAGCACTTAAGCTGCAGCAAGATGGGACAAGGCAAGCATTTAAATATATTTACACTGAAACTACTGCAGAATCAAAACCTTTTCTCTCACTTCTTTAAAAAAAATTAAAGCCAGCCCCCTATAGTGTGAAAAAATAACAACTCTAAATAATGATCTATTTAAAATTGTGTTACTAAGTCCAATAGTAAAGGACACAGTTTAGTTTACACTGCAATCCTGAGCCACTGTCAAGAACTCAAACATACATAATCAAACAAATAGAAAAAATCAAATGCAACCCCAAGTTCCCCACAAAGAAGCCTTTAAAAAGTATGCAAAGTAATTGATTGTGTGTTACTAAAACCAACAACAAAAGCTGCCTCAACTACACTGTTCTGTAGAACGACACCAGAAATCTCACATACAAATATACTACTGAATACTTTTTGACTAGGTACTTGTTTTTTCCGTATCAGATAAAAGAAGGGCAATTTATTACTTGCACCTCAAACCCCTTTCCCAACAATCTGTATTTAAATGCATTTGATAGTTTAGGTACCAGGCCTGAAGGAATCCCTGGCATATAGACAAAACTTGAGAGTGTGCCAATATAATAACTGTTTGCCTCTTAGCTTAAATTACATTTTACGAAACACTACAATACACTTGCACTGTGCTTTATCACTGTGCTTTACATAATGCATCTCATAAAAAGCTCCCCTGAAGCCTGAAACACAAACAAATCTAGACAGGACTCTGTGACACAAGTGTTATTTTAGAAAACACTTTCTGCTATCAGTTATGTGGTTTTTTTAACAAGTTAGCAGGACAGTGGGAAGGTAGAGACAGGAAGAAATGGAAGTCTTCACTTTCTTTGACATCTTCAGCACGTTCGGTCACTTTGAAATACGGACGGTGTGCATTCTCTCCTCTGAGAGTGCTTTCAAACTCAACATATGGAGGAATTTTAGTTAACAGTAGTTAAAATGATTTCTGGACTTGCCCTGTACAACTAAAGCAGGCTCCAGTGTTACATCACTTTTGTGTATGCAACAATACGGTGAATGCCAGCCACAAACAGCATTTTTTGAGTGTGTCTGACAAGCACCTGCAACTAGTGACTTCCATGACAGCTGAGCTTACAGCATCTCATTTGATGTTTCCTTAGCCAGGTTTTATATACAGTTCCACTCACACAGTTTATCTCCCTATTGTCAGGGAGGATGAGTTACAACTTGTCTAAGAATCAGAAAGGATAAACTGCACTACAAATGCAGCTGCTGGTTGCATCAGCCCTCCATAGAAGAGTGAGAGATTAGCATATGGCTTAGTATTTTCTCATCATCTGAAAGGTACTGCAAATAGACAGTCCAACCCATGGAAACACTATTAACAAACAGTAACAACATAGCTTGCCAGTTGCAAAGAGCAACAGGATAGGAGCAACAAAAAGCTTCCTAAAGAAAGGGCTAGATTTTTCTTAGACATTCTTAGTTATCTGAAGAAATGGACACTACCTGTGCCATGGCCATCCTCCCTCTTCCTAACATTTCCACTCACCTCCTCCCAGCCCTGTGATGCTTCTCTCAGTCTCCAGATCCTGCAGCACAGTGTGACTTCAGAGGAAGACACACAGGAGGAGACTGAAACGTGACACTCCTGCATTTTGATGTGCCATCTCAGCTTGCCACCAGGCGGGGCGTTTCTTTGTTGTAATTCTACTATTTAACACACCTGTACTGTGTATGTTCTGAACAGACCGAACACTGTTTCCTTGTAATTCCTGGCTCACCCCTTCATCATTTGAGCTTCAAAGTCAAGATCATAGCTTTCATAGGCTGCAGTCTCTCTCAAAAGAGTTGATGTGTGCTTTACCAGTCAACTTACAAAAGCACGGTGTTTTCTAAGAATCAATAAGAAACAGAAAAAGATCATGCATTCTATTCTTGATCTTAGGAAGCTAAAAAACTGTATCTAGATATGAGAAAACAGCTGTAACCAAGAGGACTATGGGTTTTTAGTCATTGCACAGTGAAACACCTCAAGAAAGCTGTTTGGGCAATATCACTATTTGATTTATTTACAAAGGGAAAAGCAGAGAATGGTGCTACACAGAACTGGCAGTAACGCCATTTAAAGGCATGGGAAGACAAACTGCCATCAACAAGGATTGATCTGAATTGACAGTTATGTTACCAGTTCAGAAAACCTCTCTTGAGGTTCATGGTACCTTCGCAGTCTCTGTCACTGGCATCATCCTCTCACAAGAACAGCCAGCGCTGCAAAGGAAACTCAGTTGTCAGCCTCTCTTGCCTACCATCACCCCAGTTCAGGAATCAAACCATAAATACCAACAGAACCAAAAGTGGTCTGTGGCCAAGGATCCCACAGGAAAGGGCAGCCACAGACAGCTCGGCGCCAGCATATCATCTTCTTGCTCAGCATGGCAAGCATTTCTAAATCTAGCTCTTCAACTTCACTATTTACCAGAGATTCAAGAATTTTTAAAAACCCCATCCAACAACCTTCCTTGGTGATTCCTTTGCCTAAGCTTTTAACCCAAATGGAACTAGGGTTAACTGCATAATGAATAAATCTACTTTTGCCAGGAAATGGTTTAGATTGAAGAAACAAATATTAGTTTGCCACCACCACAATGGATTCATTAGTATTAAACATCTTCAGCCTAAGCAAATAACTCTATTCACATAACTGATTCAACAGATGACCACTGTACTTCAAAGGAGAACTACTGAATTACCTGCTTCTGACCTTCCCAAACTTGTTTCAAAAACTCATCTTCTAACATTATCATTTTACCCTCAGAAGGGAAAAAAATCTACCTGGACACATTGCACACTTCTGCCAAAACCTGGAATTGTGGAGGGTTGACTAGACACCCGCCCAGCCGCTCTCTCACTCCCCATCCTGAGCAAGATGGGGAAGAAAGTCAGATTAAAAGCCTGTGGGTTGAGGAAATAAGGATAGGGAGATCATTCACCAATTACCATCCAAAACACTCAACTTGGAGAAGATTAATTGAATGTATTGTCAATAAATAACAGAGTAGGACAGAAAGAAAGAAAAACAAAACTAAAAACACCTTCCCCCTCCTTCTTCCTAGGCTCAAATTCGCTCCCAAATGTTCTACCTCCTCTCCAGAGGAGCACAGGGAGATGGGCAATGGGGGTTGTGGTACAGTTCATCACACCGCTCCTTCTTGCTCACACTCATCTCCTGCTCCAGTGTGGGGTCCCTCCCATAGGAGACAATCCCTCACAAACCTCTCCAGCATGGGTCCTTTCCATGGGGTGCAGTCCTCTGGGAACAGACTGCTCCAGCGTGGGTCCCCCATGGGCCCACAGGTCCTGCCAGAAGCCCTGCTCCAGCACAGGCTCTCCACAGGCTACAGCTTCCTCCAGGGTACATCCACCTGCTCTATCATGGACCTCCTTGGTCTTCAGCTGGACAGCCTGCCTCACCATGCTCCTTTCTACAGGGGAATCTCTGCTCCGGTGTCTGGAGCACCTCCTCCCCCTCCATCTTCACTGACTTTGGTGTCTGCAGGGCTGTTTCTCTCACATTTTCTCACTCGTCTCTCCCAGCTGCTGTTGCGCAGTACTTTCTACCCTTCCTTAAATATGTTATCACAGAGGCACCACCACTGCTGCTGACCGGCTCAGCTTTGGCCAGCAGCAGGTCCGTCTTGGAGCCAGCTGGAGTGGGCTCCGTCCAACATGGGTCAGCTTCTGCTGTCTTCTCACAGAAGCCACCCCTGCAGCCACCCTGCTACAAAAACCATGCCACAGAACCCAACACAAGCATGTACTAATGAAGAATTAAAAAGAACACGTTGTCCTAATCACAGTTTAAAAGTCACGCTAGAGGGTAACAATTTACATGACTTGAGTGTATTATGATGAATTAACTGAACTCCTTCCGGGCAGTTTTTGAAAGGCGGGGGAAGAAATTAAGCATCTTTTCTCAGTTTGAAATTTAACTTCCTTCTCTGTTTCACACGGACACCACTCCAGGTCTACCTTTTGTTTATAACAGATGGGTTTAAAGCAGAGCACAACATAGTTACCAGCTTAACCACTGCAGCATTTGCCTTCGCTAGCACGACCATAAGAAAACTGGCAGCTAGTGAGGTCACTACCACAGAGATAACAAACACATTCCAGAGAAGCAACTGGTGTGGATGCAACTTGTGTTGCAAACAGTGCATGGGACACCTCTCCACCTGTATGCTGTCCTCCAAAGACGAACTGTGATTCAATAATTACAGCCAGTACAAAAAAGTAAAGCCTAATTTGTGTCATCCAAAGATATGCTTCTTTGAAAATTTCAAAGCATTAAGTTAGCTGACAGCTAAGAAAGGCTGTTGTTCCTGTGCTCATTCCTCAGTGCGCTGAAGGCACTGTTCTGAAGAGTGGAGTCGTACTTTTTTTTTTCTTTTTACATCACCTGTAATATCCGAGTTCTATGTCCCTCTCAAGCCTCAGGACAGCACCTACATCTTATCCTTACATCGTCAGCAGTTAAAAACACATATGTACCTTAAGCAAAGGTCACGCACACACAACAGAAGGGCTCTTTGGAGATGCCTTGCCGAGCGCGGAGCTTCAGGTCCGGCCCGAGCGACAGCTCTGTTACCCCGGGGCCCGGCAGGGCCGCCCGGCCACCGCCAGGGCTCTCTGCCCGCCGCTGTGACCCGCCGCCACCAGCCGGCGGACACCCCGAGCCGGCGGGTACCGAGCTGGGACTCCGGGGAGAGCGAGGCCCCGCAGGGAAATCCTGTTCTGCTACGGGCTCTTCACCAGCACGGCGGCCTCAGCGGTACCTCCGTCCCGCAGCACCACCGGCGGCGGGCCGAGCTGCCGCCGCCTCCCGCCCGGCCCGGGCCTGCCCGCAGCTCGCCGCCCCCTCGGGTGTTCCGGGGGTCCCGGCGGTGTCCCAGCAGGGGCCGGGGAGGGGCGGCACCGGGGAGGGGCGCGCTCTCCATCCCACCCCGCCCACGTCACCCGCCGTCCCCCGCGCGCCGCCGCGCGCCCCCCCCTCCCCGCCCCGGCCTTGTCTGGCGCCGGCACCGCCCGCCGGGCCGGGCCCGCCCCGCCCCCGCCCGCTCACCTGCGGCCCCCGCCCCCCGCTGCCGCTGCCGCTGCTCTCCGGGCGGGCAGCGCCGCGGCGGCGCCCCGGGCGGCGGCAGGGCGGGCTTGGCCGTCCGCCTCCTCCGCCTCGGCCCTACGGCCCCGCGCCGCCGCTCCGGCTCCGCCCCCGCCCTGCGCTGCGGCGGCCGCGCCGGCGGCCGGAAGTGACGCCATCGCGCAGCAGCCCCGCTCAACGCGCGTGGGCTGCCGCCCTGGCCGCCTAGCCTCCAACCAATCAGCGGTCTCATTACTCTTAAGGTAAGGTGCCGCCCGGAGACTCGGCAATAAGCGCAGCCGTGATTGGGCCTATCCCGCTTGCCGGGGGGTGAGGGGGTACGCCGGCCGCAGGTTGTGGCACGGCCGGCGCAGGAGCAGCGGCAGCGTCCCGCCACCGCCCGGCGGCAGCAACAGCAGCAGCGCCAGCAGCCGAGGCGCCGGCACCTCGCGTGGGGCCCCCCAGGGAGGCGGGCGGGGCCTTCTGCTGCTATGGCCGCCACCGCCACCTGGCGCTACCGCGGGGACCCCGAGGCGGAGCAGCCGGCGGTGCTAGGTGAGGCGGGGGCCGGGGGGAGCAGGGCGGGGGCGCGGAGTGGGGGGCACCGCCCGGTCTGATGGCCTCTCCCCGCCCTCGCAGTGCGGTTCTCCAACGGCAGGCTGCAGCGGCCCGACGCCATGCGGTTCACAGTCTACCGGAACAGGGACGCGGCCCATCCCCGTAAGAAGCACCGGCGGATTCTGGTAAGGGCCCGCCCCGGGGGGAGGGATGGCCTGCTGCGGCCTGGGCCGCCGCGGGAACGGCGGGGGTCGGCAGCGCTGCGGGGCCATTAGAGTGGGGAGGGGGCCGGGGCCGTGCCAGGGCGGCTGGGCGGGCAGTCCCCGCCGCGGCGGGCAGTGACGGGTTTCAGCCGGTTTTGCCGTTATGTCTGTGGTCGCGGCAGCTCCTGCAGTCGGGAGCTGGAAACCTCGGACATGCTGTCGCCGCGGTGCCGCTGCGGGCAGGCTGCCGTTCCGCCCCGACGCCCTGCTCCAGCTGCTCTCCCTACCCCACCGTGAGCAAGGCTCGGGAAATCGGCATGGAGCTTTGCTTTGCAGCAGATTTTTAAAAAAATAATCGGAGTTTAGCCCCAGCCTGTGTGAGAGAGAACCGTTTTTCAAAATTCACAAAATCTCTGTGATTTCAGAGGAAGTTCTTATGTGGGCTGCCACCACAATGAGGTGGGTGTGATGCTGGGTGGCAGAACAGGGAAGCGCTTAACGATCAGGGTCGCCCTGGGCAGGGGGAGAGCTGCTCCTATATCCCATAGAGCGTTCTGTGCTCCCCGCCAAGGCCCCCTGCGCTTCTGACGAGACCCACGAGAAGAACCCCAGGGTTCCAGCTGTGGATCTCAGAGAGGCGGGTGCAGGTCCTGCTGCCTGGCTGAGCCTCGGGGCACGATGGTTTCCGTGAAGCCCATCAGGATCAGATGGTGCCCTCTCGGGCTGGGACAGAAAGAAACCTGAATAATGTAATGTGGGACGTTCTGAATAATGCAATGTGGGACGTTCTGAATAATGCTTAGAGTGACATGTGAGAGACCTTTCCATCAGAACTGAATAAGTGCTTATTTGAAAAATTTTAATAAGTGTTCGTCTGTTCTCAGGCAAAGGCTGCTTTACTGAAGTTGTGTGTGTGTATGTGTTCGTGATTTATTTTAATAACCTAAAAGGAAATAACATTTGAAAATTAAAAGCTCTTACTTAGCAACAAGTCAGTCAGTCATTTGACCAGAAAATCTGTTCTGTTATGTTTACACAGTGAATTCTTTACCAAAGATTTTTTTTGTTGTTGTTAAATTACATTACAAGGAGATTTCTACTTCTTTCAATGAAGAGAGAGACAAGCTTAAAGTCAGAAGATGCTTTCTGCTGCTATTGTAAAGTTTTACAGCTGCTTACACTCATGATTCAGTCAAGGAATAAATGACTTTTTGGCCATAAACATTTTGAAATGCATTTAGCTGGTTCAGCCATTCTTGGTAGTGCCGGCACTTTTTTTTAACTTGGTGAATATCAGTTACTTGAGTACTAGAACTTAAATGGATCATTGAAAATTAACTGAATTCCCCATACTGGTAGAGGTGGCTCTGCCCAATGTGCGCCTTTGTCCCAGGCTGAAATCTGTAAGGTTTGTCCTGCCTGGACACTTAAAGAACCTTTGATCAACTGTGTTAAGGACCCTAAAGCATTGGAAATAGTGTCTTAAATTCTCTGGCAGAGAGGCCTGATCTCTCTTCACTAGTGACTCTGTGAGTAAACCTGTGGTTTTTTTTCACGAACTGTTCCTTCTAGATTAAAGTATGGTGGTCAACACAGCGGGGCATTTTAAGTGCGTGACACCTAAGTTTGCCACACTGATAAACTCTAAATTTAAGTTATGATTTCTGTGTTTTCTTTGCAATGATTCGTCATCTTCTGGCCCAGTGAAAGCTGAGGTAGAATTATATATCATGCGTAGTTTCAGCTTCAAGAAATGTCTGTCCTTTAAAGATTTTGACCAGACACAAAATGTACCCAAAATGGGTAAAGTGAAGTTTACCTATGTGTTACTAGTGTCTGATGCCTGGGGATATAGAACTTTGTGTCACCAGGGAAAACAAAGCAGATGCAGAGAAGGTTTTTCACTGCCCTATATTCAAGTAATTCTTCTTTGTTTTTCAGGTCTCAGAAACTGAAAGGCTTTCCTATGTGGGGAATAACTTTGGCAGCGGAGTTCTGAAGTGTAACTCCCTATGCAGGTATGGGTTGCTGGCAAAATGGGGGCAGGAGCATGGAGGTGGAAGCAGAGGAATTGCTCAGACACAAAGTTCCTGGTAGCCTTTCTTAAAGCTGGCTCAGAAGTTCCCACAGAGGCCGTGGTTTGAATCAAGAGGATTTTGACCGGAGACTCCAGCACCTGGCAGATGCATTGTTTTTGCATGTCACATCCCTTTGAAGTTGCGATGTTAGATATAAATAGAACGTATTTGTGGAGGAAGGGGTGAGGAGGTGATTTGATGTAGCTCAAACCCAGGAATGACAGCTTTGTTATTCAGAAACCAAGAAATTAAGATTAAGAAATTGCCAAGATCATACTCTGCTGCCCAAGAAATCTCTGTGTCATTAATTACCATTTAACTTCAGGGCCAAAGCACAATGCTGCTATGTGAACTAAGCTGTCTATGCCACACACTGTAAAAGGAAGCATTGGTGAAATCACCAGCTTTTACATGTCTTTGTTTAAGAATGTGACCTTGGTGGCACTGGGTCAGATCCCGCTGGCCTCCTGAGAAGTATTCTATCTGCGAGATCTTTATCATTGTCTAATAGGAGAACCACCAAATGGTTAGAGAGCCAATGTGTAACAATCTTCCCTTACTATTCCCAAAGGTGTTTCTTTTCTCTTTTGATGTGTGTTGCTACTCCTACTAGCCTACACAGCGCTGAAATACATGTAATATGCATGTCAGGCTCTTGGTACCAAGCACTCTGCTCCGTAGATCCACTCCAGCTGCCCCGCATGATTGCTTACATAGCTCATCTCTTCTCTGGCTGGACTGCACTGACCTCATCATGTCTGACTAGTTAAAGTACAGGTGGGGTGAGGGAGTGAGGAGCAACTGAGTTGTGTAAAACTGCTAGAAAGAGGAGGTGCTTTCAGATGCTAGTGCCCTGGTGGTCCTATGTTCTGATTAAGACATGACATTAGGAAGCATTTCTTTACAATGAGGGTGGCCAAACACTGGAACAGGTTTCCTGGAGAGACATTTGATGCCCCATGCCTGTCAGGGTTTAAGAGGCGTTTGGACAATGCCCTCAATTATTTGCTTTAACTTTCGGTCAGCCCTGAATTGGTCAGGCAGTTGTACTACATGATCATTGAAGATCCCTTTCAACTGAAATACTCTTTTCTGTTCTATAATTCTGTAAAAGGAACTGGTTTCACCCCTGCAAGCAGTCTGTCAAAACGTGCTAATACTGATCTTTCTTCTTTCTGAGAAGTGAAACCAGGAAAGCTGGACCTTCAGATGTAACAGTCTTCAGTTTAAGATGCTGTAGCTGAAAAAAGGCACCAAGGGGCTTTTTCTTCTTGAGTTGGGAGAGATAAATTTAGTTTAATGAATATATATGGTACAGGTACCAATGCAGTATTATTTCTAGACAGATTTAGCGCTCTTACCTCTGAACGCTTCAACTTCAAGTATTAGCTTTGCATTAGGTGTGCACATGCCTCTGCATCCAGAGATGCAGGCAAGAATCAATTAAGTAATTTCTTGCTTTTCTTTCAAGTTTTCCCACCCCACCTTTCTGTCGCTTTCTTCTCACATCTGCTTCAGCCGCACGCATGAGGATTTCCTCCAATGGATCTGTTCCTGTAGCTCTTGGCAGCTCTCAGCCTAAAACTGTGCACTCAACTGCTAATGTGGACATAACAGGGAGCAGAAACCACCTCTGAGCAAAGAGCCCAGTTTCTTCTGAGGGGGAAGTCAATGAGTCTGACAGACCTCTGGGCTTCCTGGAACTGCAGGAGCTGCCCAGAGATCCTTTCTGGCCAGTGGGGTGCTGTTATTCCCACTGCACTTGGACCGCTCCTCTGAAAGCAGTTGCATAGAGAGTATTGCGCCCACTGCAACAAGCAGCCTGTTGTGCAAGCTCACTCGGAAAGTGTGTCCTGAGTTTTAGGAAGATGTGTTATGGAGCAGAGCTAGTTCAGACACCAGTCAGAAGGGGTCACGTGGAATAAACTCTTCTGGTGGATAAGAAACTGGTGCAGTTGATACCCTGATCAGCTTCAGCCAAGAGTGACGTACAGCCTGTTCCTGGTAGGTTATGAGACATGGTGAGGAGCAGCACACGCTGTTTGGGCTTCCCCCTCTGAAACTTAGGATGACAAGGAATTTACCTAAGAGAAATTACCCTGTTTTAGACACAGCAAAGTCACATTTCTGAGAAGCTCTGAGGACTTAAAGTTACTTGTACTAAGCAGAGAGAACTTGTACTAAGCAGAGAACTGGCCACAGGGAACTCAAGTTTTAAAAACACAGGAAACTGCATAGAAGCACTGAGAAACCAGGGGTCGTGACACATCCAAAAAGACAGAATAGCAGCTGGCGCTCTGGCACCTAGACTTTGTCTGTGCATTTTGGAGCTAATTTAATTTTGTTAAGACTTATACATTTACTTAGAGCTATGAGTATATATATTTTTTTATATGTGTGTGTATATATCTATGTGTGTGTGTGTATATATACAGAGGGAGTATGCCTTGGAGGTAACTTGGTTTTTTGTGGCATTCTGAATGTGCTTGGAAAACTTGTATTTGCAAGGTAAAAGAATTGGCAGGGGATGGGAAATGCACATGGCTCTGCACCATGTATTTTAAAACCTCATTTCCACTGGGCTGTCTCTGGCTGATCACTTGCCCCTGTTCTTCGCAGGTATTTCATTGGTGTGTTGGACAAGGACTCTGGGCAAATGGAGGTTTATAATGCTGAAATATTCAACATGCAGCCCTTGCTGTCAGGTAGGAAGATACTGTTTTTAACCACAGCACCACAGTCACAGCATGATAGACCTATGTATGTATTCAGCTATTGACTGCTTGGTTGCTGACAGCAGTGCTCTCTGTTGTCTCCCTGGCTGCTCTTTCTTCCTCATTTCTGCCTTATTCCTTCGGCATGGAGGAAGGAGGGTACTTTACACTCTCCTTCTAAGGCACTGCATGATGTGAAAAGAGAGAGAGAGAAGGAAGCAAGGTGAAATTTAGTGTGGAGGTTAAACAGAGAGTGTTATGGCTGGGAGGGTGGAAGTGCTGGATTCAGTAACAAAGTTGTCACGGTTCACAATAAGTGCATCCTTGTCTAGTTAAGCTCTGCTGAGGGAAGCCTGGAAATTGTCAGGTTAAGAGACTAGAAGACTGAAAAGCGAAAGGGCTTTTCTTCAGCAGAGATGCTTTTTGTTACTGAGCGCAGGAGGATAATCCAAAGAATACAGTCTTTTGGGAGCTTTTGTTTTTTGCCCTGTGCAGCAGGACCTGAGTATTGCTGCAATCCTTGCTTTACACTCGTAGACTCTATAGCAAAAGTTGTCCTGTTTTTCCTTTTTCTGTTCTAGGTACGTATTCTTATGTTTAGTGTGTTCTTTAATTGACCAAGTCCTATCTTTAAGCAGAGATCTTTAAGTCTTGTGCAAAGTCTTTCAGTAATTGATTAGACCTAAAGGGATACTGAATATGTATGCTGTCCTTGCTGCTGCAAGCCAAGCATACTAACTTCTGTTCTGTTATAGATAACTTACTACCTGACGACACGAAGGAGTATCAGAATAAATCATACAGGGAGAAGGTAAAGTTGAAACCCTATATCGTATTGTACTGTGATTGTCCAGCTAACAGTGGCAGATGATACTTGTCTGAGACTGTGATGTTTGAACCTGCGCAGGCTCAGCACTGTCTCTGTGCCTTGGAAGTCTAAGAGGCACTGCATTATTAGTGCCTAACTTGGCAGTATTTTCATAATTATTTCAGACTTGAATATGATCCCAGTTACTCCCTGCCCCCTTGCAGATCAGTGTTTGTTGTATGATTGGATTGTACCCAGTGAAATGTTTGAAGTTCTCTTAGAGAGTGAATGTGGAACAAGTGGTTGTTAGCTGAGTTTTCCTCTTAGATGCAAAGTGTCTTTAGTTCAGAAGTGTGTTTTAATTTGTTTCTCTTTGGCACAGATGGATTTGTGCATTGAGGCCTTTGGTACCAGCAAACAGAAGCGAGCTCTGAACTCTCGGCGAATGAATGCAGTGGGCAACGATATTCTGAATACTGCTGTGACAAAAGCAGCAGCAAACATTATAGATGCAAAGGGAGTAACAGGTAAGAATATTGTCTCAAGGTCACAGGCCCATCAAGTGCCGTCCCCAGTGCTGTTGTGAGCCAGGGTGATGGACTTAGGCTTCTGCTATGGAGGAGCCTGCAACAAAGAGGAGTCTGCCCTGGCCTTAGTTATTGTCACTACTACAGGGAAAGTTCACTCTCCAAAGCGTCACACTGAGGCGATGATTCAAGGAGAGTTGATAACCCTGTTACTCAGTGCTGATGAGACTGCATCTGTATTATGTTGTCCAGCCCATGCCACCCCTCTGCACCCCTGGCCTGATCAAGAAGGAGGTGGAGAAATGACAAAGGAGTCGTGGCAGGGCAATAAGAACGGTCAGGGGCCTGGAGCACACAAGCGACAAGGAGAGGAAGAGCGGGCTGGGCTTGATTAGTCTGGCAAAGAGGAAGCCACAGCTACCTGAAGGGCAATCAAAGCCAAGCCCTTCTCAGCAGTGCCAACAAGGATCAACAGCACAAGTTGCAGTGGTCCCTGGACCTTGGGAGGCCCATGTGGGAGACTGGGGGAACCTTCTTGCCTTGGAGGGTGGTGCAGCCCTGGGACAGGTCACAGAGCAGTGTGGAGTCACCATCTTTGGGGGTTTCCAAGCTTTGGCAGGACAAAGCCAGGGCTTCTCTGATCTAGTGCTGTAGATAGTCCTACTCCAAGCAGGAGGTTGGATAGGAGACCTCCAGAGCTCTTTTCCACCAGCACTTCTGGGATTCTGAGTTTCATTGGCTATGAATGGGAGAGATGTCTGTTCACTGTTGAACCTGTCAGCTCTCATCCCTGGTGTTCCAGGTTGGATATTGACTGTGCTCTCAGAACTGCTTTGTGCCAAAAGGATGTCCACTGGAATCCAGGGTGCCAAAAACATATTCTGCCCACCCTGCAGGCAAGAGGTGCAGCAGCAGCAACCAGTTTGCCTTGGTGCACTTCTTTCCTAGATTTTTCTCTAGTCTGAAGTGGGTTTTCTAAATTTGAGGAGCAGAAAATTCTTGGTAAAGTGTTGACACCAGTCTAAAACCCAGCATGCTCAGTACATAGCAAGCATATCAGAAGATCTCGGCCTTTCTGTGCCTACTGGCATGCTTTCTGTACAGTCAGCACCTACGTGTGGCAGTAATGGAACAAAATGGGGAAGAGCTGTAGCCTTTTCCTTACTACTGTCCCAAGGGAGATAAACTGAACTGGAGTTTTAAACCTTTAAAACTCCAGCTGTGACTACACTAGTGTTGACTCAGGAACCACCATTGAGTAAACTTGTGTTTAAAGAGAAAATTTGCGTTGTGGTCGTGTTCTCTGTATTTTTGTTTGCATGGTCCAAATACTCTTGTTTCTGCTTCCCTCCAAAGCTTTGATCCAGGATGTGGCCCAAGATGATGTACAGAACATCTCTGTCTTCCTCCCACCATGTAATGAAGATGCTGACAAACCAGAAAATGTTTACAAGTTTGAGGACAGTATCTTTTGTTGTGGCAAAGTGGTTTCCCACACCTGTAGGCCTTGATGTCGGTGGTCTGGCATGTGGGACTAAGAGCTGCCAGGCATGTGAATGAGCCAAGCCTTCTCCCCTCACAAGCCAAAAGCTGAGAGCAGGGACATGGTGTGATGTTTTTTTGGGCCTGCAAGTTTCATATCCTGCCTCTTACCTACAGACAGCAGGATGCTGTACCTCCCTGTTGGCAGCAGTTCAATCAGGAGTAGTAATGAGGTCAGCCATGCAGGAGAAGTGGCTTGTGGTTGAGCCACAGTCCTTTGGAGACCTTTGTTGTTGGCCAGGTTCCTAATCTTGTTGTTAGATCCTGCCTATTTATAATTTCCTTCCCTGCCCGACACCTCCTAAAGCAAGAGTGGACAGAGCTTATCTCACTGCAGGCTGTTCAGACCAGAAGGGAGAGAAAAGGCACGCATGTTGTTTTCTTTAAAATCCTGCCAGTTCTGTCGCCAGCAGAGTATGAAGCATTGCGGGTTCCAGCAGCAGTCTTTGTTAACATCACACCAGAAGAAATCACCAAGAAAACAGAAGATAAAAGGTAATGCTGCTGCAAACAGCCTTGTAATAGTCGAGGTGGGCCCTGTGACACTGTAGTTCTCCTGTGGGCCAGGCTGGCTACTGCCACCAGTTCCACAATACCCGGGCTGATCTTTTCAGTGGAGAGGGGGGACATGAGATCCAAGTATGGCTGAGCAACACCTTCCTTGGGGAATGAAGGGTATAGTTTTACAGGTGAGGAAGTTGTATGCACAGCAGCGTGGCTGCCCTTTGGGAAGCTGATGGCAGAGGAAAAGAGTGGAGAAACCCAAAGTGGGGTCTGAAGGCAGGTGCCTGGAAGGGAGACCATAGAGCTCTACGGAGCATGGTGTGCCCATGGCTGGGCACTGTCCCAGGCAAGTACAGACTTGCTGCGGAAGTTGCTGTGACTTGGCGAGCTGACATGGACTTACAGTTAGAGCTGTTAAGTCCTTGTGCTGAGGGGCTGAAGTGAGCAGGAAAAGCATAAACTGCACCTCACTTCCTGTGCTTTCTGTCTGCCTGTGCTGGAGTAGAAGAACAGTTCAAGAAGGACGGGACAGCAAAGGGCTACCAAGATGATGTGGGGACTGGAACACCTCTCTCAGGAAGAAAGGCTGAGGGATTTGGGTCTTTTCAGTCTGGAAAAAAGACAACTGAGGGGGGATCTTATCTTATACTTATAAATACTTATACTACTTATAAGTATTTATCAATGCTTATAAATACTGAAAGGGTGGGTGTCAGGAGGATGGGGCCAGGCTCTTTTCAGTGGTGCCCAGCAACAGGACAAGAGGTAACGGGCACAAACTTGACCATAGGAAGTTCCATCTCAACACGAGGAGGAACATCTTTACCCTGAGGGTGGCAGAGCTCTGGCACAGGCTGCCCAGAGAGGTGGTGGAGTCTCCGTCTCTGGAGACAGTCCAAACCTGCCTGGATGCCATCCTGTGCCACCTGCTCTGGGTGACCCTGCTCTGGCAGGGGTCGGACTGGATGATCTCCAGAGGTCCCTGCCAACCCCTATCATTCTGTGATTCTGAGAAGTGTGTGCCATGTTGAGAGCCTGCAGTTTCTGCAGTGCAGGGACCTTCTTAGTAGGTGCACACTGGAAGGGGCTGACTGAACATGGTAGGCATTGGCGAGAAAGTGCCCTCACAAAGCAGCCTCCTGGACTATCCTTTATAGGTGTCTAGGGAACTCTTCTCAGACTGCTGAGCATTGAAGTTACAGGTGTGTCCTGTCTTCCTGAGGATGTGAACTGGTTCCTGGTTCTTTGAGCCTCATCTTCCCCCTCTTTCTCTTTCAGCCATTGCTCCTTTGTTTTAGAGGAGCTGAAGTTCCTGCCTGATGATGAGAAGAGAAGAGACCACAAAGCCCGATGCCTTTGGTTCCTGGACACCCTGATTAAGTTCAGCTACCTGAAAGCGATCAAGAAGAAACGTAAGAGAATTTTCAGCTCCTCCACTTTTAAGCTGCCTGCTGAGACTTGGTTTGTAATTACTGCAGTAGAAAACAGTAAAGCTGCCCAGAACGAGCTGTGATCAAACAGCTAGCTGGAGCAGTTGTTTCCAGTGTGTTTCATGCTGAGGTTGAGTATCGCTGTGTTGTTGAGGGTTGTTAGATCTGCACCTTCCAGGAGGTGTATGTCTAATCCTTTTCAGTCTCTTCATAACTGCTGTGCATCAGGATGGCACCATGAGATCCTCTTAGGATCTTAGGTAGGAGACAGGGTAGTTTAGATTTGAAATGTTGAGATTCTTCATAGTTCTATCAATAGTTCTGTACTTAAAAATGTGGCGTATATTTTCACACTTTAGTCCTAAGCCAAGAGGCTGGAAACTATCAGCTCTCTCCCTTATCCAGCCTCCATATTCCAGATGCAAGAGGCATACAGTACACAATACATCCTTTGTATCTCCTTTTGTGCTTTTCAGAATGTTTTCATCATCCTTTTGTTATTAGTTCAACGTGTGGATCACATTGATCATACCTCTGGTGTCTTCAGGATTGTTCTTTTAAAATGGAAGGAGCTGGTGTTCTCAAAACCATTGCACAAAGTATCTTGGTTGAGATTTTCAAGACTTCACATCTTTCACAGAACTTGTGTATCTAAGTCTCCTTGTCAGTGCTGAAAATGTCATTGTTAGCATTTTCAATAGCAGGGTGTGATGGACAAGGAAATGGCAAGCCTGTCTGGAAATATCTTCCTGCGTGGCTGGAGACACAGGAGTCACTGTGTAGGACTTAGTCAAGGAGGATGCGGAAATGACTAGTCTTGGTGCTAAGAGGAATTTGTTAGCGTGGTTTCAGTTTTAATAATATTTTGTGACAGAACTATCTATTAAAAGGCAGGAATCTATGAAATATATGTGTAGACATACATGCATGCCTTTTAGATTGTGTAGTATTGAAGTGAGAGATCCCATTTGTAAAGAAAAAAAAGCTGTTAGGAGCTTGTCTCTGACCTGAAAAATGATGAGACCTAGAAATCAAGTGCCCGGGTTCCTTTTAGGTTCTCTGTGTTCCTGTGAAGAGGCAATAAATATCATGGTAATAAATGTGGTATTATGATAGCTGGAGACAGGCAGTACGAGGAAGAGTATGTGTTTCTCATTCCACTACAAACCTCCTTTCTGTCCTAGATCCAATGGGTCCTGAATGCCCACACATTATCAGCAGGAAACTCATGAAGAATTTCACTTCGCTGACCTACAACAATGGCAGGTAAGGAACTGCTTTTATGTTCTTGAGGCAGAGATACAGTAGAGTGAGTTCAACTTGAAGGGCCATGGACAAGTTATCAGGAAACCTCCTACCAAAATGGATGATGGCAGCAGCTTCTCTTGCTTCACACCCCCATACCTGTAGAACATTGGGTCATGGCTGGTGATAGTCCATTTTAGACAGCAGGTTTGAAATGTGACTGGGAGAAGCAGTGTCATGTGTGCAAAAGCAAGTCTGCACCTGTGGATTTAGCTAACGTGACCAAATGGTGTGCCCAGACATCTGCCTGACTGTTTCTGGATGCAGGATGGCAGAATGGGCGCTTGCTTTGCGGCTGACTCAACTGTGCAATTAAACGGGTAGCTGTTTCACTGAACCAAGGCAGCTGACGGATGGATGTGTCAGCTCTTCCACCATCCTGGAGTGGGTCAGGACAGAGGTAATGCAGTGGCAAAATAATGGTGCTTTTTTTACTCTCATACAGTTTAATTAGCATAACAGGGGCGCTTTTACATGAACCTAGACCTGACTTGACTTATTTGGATTCTCCATTGAAACCTACACCGACAAAACTGCGTGAAGATTTGCACTGGTTAACTCGTGCTGGCTGACACCCACGCCGTTGCATCCGTATGGATACAGTCAAAGAGTTCTGCCTAAGCTTTGTCCAGGCATTGCCCTGCCAGCAGTGACAAAGTTCGGTATAGTAAGGTAGGGCCTAGTCCTGCTGTGGAGGTCAGCCAGGAGAAGCCACCACCCTCGGACAGAGCAGAGGCTGGGAAGCTCACGTAAGGTCCTGCTTTCCAGCAGTGTCAGCCATTTGTGTGATGCTGAGTGCTGTCTCGCTGCAGGGAGGGCCTCGGGCAGCTGTCAGAAGCTGCCTTTGACCAGATGGCCCTTGGCTGCAACCTTAAGAAGGCTCTTACAACTAAGTAGTTATAAATCTGGATAAATGTTTTCAGCAGTCCTTTTGAGTGGATGCACCAAAATGCATGCAAGAGTGAACAGTATCCTCACTCTTGCCACAGTGCCTTCCCTACACTGGGGGAGCCAGCAGCCTCTCTGCCTAGAGGGGGCGTAATGCCCATGCTCAGCTGTTGCAGAGCTGCACTGCCATGAGCAGGGAATTGCAGTCCAAATGGACCAGGTCTTGTCTGAAGGCTCAAACTAGTGACGAGCAGTCAGATGGTCCTAGAGGATTGCCAGCCAGGGATCTTCTCCATGTGGATTGTGTGTTTGAGGTGCTGTTACTACTTACACTGAATGCCCTCAGAACAGCTTCCCTTTGCTTTCATCTTGCAAGGGACCAGCCTGCCAAAAAGGCTGAAGTGCCATTAGTTGGTGATTTTTGTCAAGGCTACATGGTGATAAACAACGCCAGGGGCATGTGAGGAAGACAAAGAAGCCTGTTAGGCTCCTGTGATCGGAGTTCTCTGTGCTTTGAGCTCTTTCTTGGTGCCTAGGAAAAGTTAGTCATGTCTAACTAGGACTCCAGTTCTGTCCGCACCTCATGGGGGTGTGTTTTGGGTTCATTGACGCTCCACATCTCATATATTCTCCCTCTTGGCATGCAGTGTCCAGAATTTAGTCTCTGCATCAATGAAGGCTAAAATCACAGCATACGTCATTGCATTGGCTCTGCACATTAACAACTTCCAAACAAACCTCACCATCCTGCAGAATGACATGAAG
The DNA here is from genome assembly GCF_964199755.1 of Larus michahellis. Lineage (NCBI taxonomy): Eukaryota > Metazoa > Chordata > Aves > Charadriiformes > Laridae > Larus > Larus michahellis. The sequence continues at coordinate 87,561,334 of NC_133930.1, forward strand.
CTCCAAGAAAGCAGGTGAGTCATGTTTGTTCATACCTGCTGAGATCCTCCTACAAAGAGCCCCTGGGGAGAGAGCTCTGGAGCCTCTCTGGCACCTGGGCAGTACAGCGATACCTGCTAGCAAGTCCCTTTTGTTTGGACTCTGTCCTACATAACTGTGTTGAAGCTTTATTTTGAAGCCCCGATGCTCGTAGAGGAGGGTAGTTCTACATCTCAAACTTTGAAAGGGCACTTGTTGGAAAGAGTTCCTCAGGTCCATTGAGAGGCTCTTTAGCTATTCTGCAGGGTTGTAAATGAAAGCAGGTAGCCCAAAATGGGCAGCCAGGGCAGATACCAGGACAAGACCAATGCTGTCCAGCCCTGTTTCTTGCCTGATAAATCACATCACTCTTCACTGTCCTGTCCTCTGTGCCCCTTCTTTCTGCTCCAGTTGGGTGGGGGTTAGGTACCAGTCTCGGTGTAAGTGCAAGTTTGCAGTTCACTGCAACGGGAAAACTAGAAACAGGGATTTATTTTCTCATAATCGCACTGGGAGCGTGTAGTTGGTGTTTACATGGAGGAATTCCAGGCCCTTGAAACTTACCCACGCTGGGTTTGGCACGAAGAAGATTGGTTTTGTTTCTGAAGTGCTGATCGATTTGGGGACTTTTCAGCAAAGCATCATGGGGACAGGTTGTAGGCAGAATTGCTGGCTATAGTATTTCACCTAAGGACTTGCCAAATCTGGGTTAGTGAAGGTTAATGGTTAGAAAACAGCTTGCAGAATAAGCTTCAGGGCAAACAGCCCTCGCTGTATTAGCTTTTGGGGGCAGTTGTTCTCTAGATTTTAATTTTCCGTGGAGGAATACAGAATTTTCAAGCACCTCCTGTTAGCTGCAAGACCTACGTTTCCCAGCAGGTGTCAGCCGGAGCCTGCTGCCAGCTCCTCCATCTGTGGGAGCTGTTTGCTGGGAGCTGTTTGCGCTCTCGCTGGCCCCTGCAGAATAAATCAGGAATTGAGCAGTTCCAATCAGCCACTCCACTGTGCTTGCTGGGAACCCTCCCAGCAAGCAGACGTCAGCTCAGCAGGCAGCTTGTTAACACTGTCTGGGAAGGGGTCGAGTGTCTCCATTAGTGATGGTTCAGCCATGCTCATTAACCTCTCTCTTCCGCCCTGTGCTTTTCTGTGGGGAATGGTGATGCCAAGGACTTGTGCTTCCTAACTCAGGCACATCAGTCTTTCTTAACAGGATTGCCTAGTGGTTGTGCAGCTGGGTAGGAGCCGTGGAGGGACACAAACCCTCCACTGCAAGTGAGAAAAATGTGGACTATCTTAGGGTTTCTGGCTGAGGGTTGTAATGTTAAGGTCTAGCAATAACTGGAAGTTATCAAGCCCTTAGTTACCTCCTTGGTTTTGCAAGCTCACTAGTTAGCCTTGAAGTAATACTTGAGATTTTGCCCTGAGTTTTGCTCTTTATTCTTTGATGGGTAGTAGTGGGTTTCCATCCACTTTTTTCATTCTTTTTTTTTTCCCCCTCTTCCTTTTTGGAACTAAGCTTTTTAAGGAGTCCACATTGTTTTTTGCAATTCATGCCCAGGTTTTGTTCTTAACTGCTGTACTGGAGCTGGGAACACAGGACATAGAATGCTGTTGAGAAGAGGGTGCATGAGGCTGGGACCTGTTGGAAAAATTGAGGAGAGACCTGAGCCACCTGATGGCATGGTCCTTCCTTGCAGTGGGAGGTTTGGCTGAAGAACCCCTTCCCAACTGAATCTGTTTGTATTTCAAAGATAGTAAAGTCAGGATTCTGGGACTTGCGTGTTCCCAGGACCCCAGCTGAGGCCAGGACGTCTATTTCCCTGCTAGCTCCCCTTTGGATGCACTTTGTTCTCTCTGTTTGACAAGCCTCCAGGTGTGTTCTGGCTTGTACCTTTTTGCCCAAGCTCTTTACACTGCACATCTCAACCAAGCCCCCCTTCTTACAGATGAGGATGCTGAATTTTAGCAGCTAAGAGGAGGTGTTCTTGCTGTTCCACTGATTGAGTCACGAACAGGAGATGAGTGCACTGGGAAGCAACCATGGGCTGCCAGCAGCAGTGGCTGGACACAAACGAGTGTTCTCTGCTTTGTAGGGAAGTGGAGAGCAGCGTTATTTTGTCTCAGGTCAGCTGGCCACTGAGTAAAGCATGTGGGTTTATAATGCTCTCCGAGGTGGTGGTGCACAGCTCAGTAGCATTCTGGTCTCCCCAGGAAGGCTCTTGTAGTCTTTGAACACTTCCAGCTTCTGTCTCTGTGGTATCCTTGAGATGCAGAGAACGTATCCTGCTTGCTGGTGCCTCCTGGCTTCTCTCCTGAGGCAAAAGGCTGTTGATCTGTGCAGTGTTATGGTACAGAAAAATCGTGCACCCCACTGACACAGTGTTTCTCTGGTGTTTTGCAGGATGATGGACATTGCAAAGGCCATGCGGTTGAAGGTCTCCAAGGCAAAGGGCCTGCTGGGACTTGAGAATGATCAGAACCACAAGCTGGGCACTCTCTCTCTCCCCTTGCCTGTGCAGAAGGCATCAGGGAACCAACAGAAGCGTAGGAAAATGAATTAAAATGTCTGGGAGGTCTCAGCAAGGGCAAACCAGTTCATTTCTCAACTGCTGTTCTGCACACAGCGTCATGGGGATGCTTTTGTCCAGTATGTGACCCTGTGAAACCCTGTCTTGAGGCTGGATTGGAACAGACATTCACCTCATTAAACTGCTTTTTTCTATTTCTGTAGAAAAAAGCTATAATAAAACATTTTTATTTTTTCCTGACTGTATGAGGGGAGAAAGATGTGTTGCGCCACAGCAAGAGAACACTGAAACTGCTGGTCCTCCACTGACTACTGTCCGCTTGGTTCTGCCAGCCTGTGACCTGTTTTACCACTTTCACACATGCAAGGTAGAAAGCATAGAAAGAGAGAGACTAAGAAAGAAAAGTGTTACCAAAACACAGCTTTCTGGTTCTGTGAGTTTGTTTCTCTAGAGTTTCAGTGTAATTCTGTGTTCAAAATGTGTAAAGATGCAACACAAACAAAATACTTCTGCCATTTTTCCTATCCTGGCTTTTTGCCGAGAGGAGGGAGAATTCTGCTGAATTCTCAGAGCTGGTGTCATCTTCAGAAAGGGTGATGAGTTTGAATTCACAGCTGTGGATTCCCAGTCCTCAGGAGAGAGACTTCTGTGCTAGTTTCTCTGCATTTTCAGTATAGTCCTGGGCTGCAAGCCTTAAGCAAGGCTGTAGGAATCTGGGGCTTGTGAAAAGCTCAGGGTCACCTTCAAGAGAAGAAGCTTATGTGAAACACCAGCATGGGATGTCAAGACCAGTCTTCTCTTTGAGGTGTCTGCTTCAGATAGTGATTTGGGTTTAGTTCATCATTTGGGGATTTAAGGGTAACTCCTTACACACCTTAATGACCCACTGTTCACAGCTCTCATTAGAAGTGACACAAACAGCCAGTTTTCTGGGTAGAGGATAATTAATGCTATGGGAATTACCGGCTGCAGATAATCAATAGGAATGTTTTTATCACGGACTGGTTGAAGGTGGAAGGGACCTCTGGAGATCACCTTGTCCAGTCCCCCTGCTCAGGCAGGCCCACCCAGAGCCAGGTGCCCAGGACTGTGTACAGAGGACTTCTGAATATCTCCAGTGGTGGAAACTCCACAACCTCCCTGGGCAACCTGTGCCAGTGCTTGGTCATCCTTACTGCGAAAGAGTGTTTCCTGATGTTTGGAGGGAGCCTCCTGTGTTTCGGTGTGTAGCCATTGCCTCTGGTCCTGGCACTGGGCACCACTGAGAAGAGCCTGGCTCTGTCCTCTTGGCACCTTCCCTTCAGGTACTTACAGACGGGCACGAGACACCCCGGAGCCTTCTCTGCTCCAGGCTGAGCAGTCCCAGCTCTCTCAGCCTTTCCTCATAGGAGTAATGCTTCAGCCCCTTCAGCAACTTCGTCACCCTTCACTGGACTCTCTCCAGCATGTCCATGTCTCTCTTGTAGTGGGGAGCCCAGAACAGGACCCAGCACTCCAGGTGTGGCTTCACCAGTGCTGAGCAGAGGGGAAGGATCATCTGCCTTGGCCTGCTGGAGATGGTCATCACAATGCCACCCAGGACACGGTTGGCCTCTGCTGCAAGGGCATGTTTCTGGCTTATGTTCAACTTGTCCACCAGGTCCCTTTCTGCCAAGCTGTTTTCCAGCTGGGCAGCCCACAGGGTGTCCTGGTGCATGGGGTTGCTCCTCCCCAGGTGCAGGACTCTGTTGAAGCTTCTGGCTTACCCAGGCCTTGTTCTCAAGTCTTCAGTAGAGTGAATTTGCTTAGGGAGCTGACCTGGCAGACCACTTTTTTTGTTTGTTTGCTTTTTTTCTTAATTCTCATTAGGATCTGGTCTTCTGCATATGAGAGCCAGCAGCTCTGACTTCAAATGGTTTAAAGCACTGTTCTGAGATACATGATCATTTTATCCTCTTCATCTAATTCTAGCTCATTGCTGCTGTGTTTCAGATGGTCGATACGGGGCATGAGGAGGGGAGCAGACATGGATCACCTGACAATGCCATGGGGTTTTTGGATGAAAAATTTAGCTGTTGTTGCAAAGCTGCTTCTGTGTGCCAAGGCGAGCAGAGAAGTAGAAAGCAGAGGTGGTTGCCCAACCAACCAAGCAGGAAGCGATGCTCTTTTCTATGATTTGGAGCCACTTGCAGCAGAGATGAGGATGTTAATTGCCTCTCTTGACATCACTGCTGTGTGCAGCAGAGCCTGTTCTGACTGCGTCTGAGAGCAGCATCCCTGGTTCAGGGAAAAGGAGTGCTAATTCAGTCCAAATGGCAGAATGACTCATCTGCAGTGTGTCTCACTGTTAGCCACTGCACTTTGGAAAGCAGCCATTCGCTTTCCCGATAAGACAGTAGAGTTCTTCACTATATGCAAAGAAGTGCTAAAGCAGGGATGTGGCAGTGGGGAAGGGGACCAGAGATCCCATCTTGGGTCCAGAGAGACGCTCCCGGCACTGGGCAGCCCTCACTGGAGCAGGCAGGACAGGGTGTAGGCAGGTCCCAGCAAGGGGACTCTGATCAGTCGTGAACCACAGAGGTGGGTAGCCTGGAGGGATGCTGAGCCCCTGGTCACGTCCTGTCATCCAGATAATGGAGAGGGAAGTGTGAGTAGGTGGGCTAATCCCTGAGAGACAACAGGAAAGGCTGAAAGGAGAAATCCAGTAGCGTTCGGGAAAGATGCTTTGCTGGAAATGAGGAGAGGGTTACTAGCGCTCTGCCCAACTTTCCGGGCTCACCTTACCAGAGAGCACACCCTGGATACAGTCTGGGAGAGGCTGTGTGCGTCTCCTCAGGTGTGTGAGCAGGTTGCCCTGTGGGCGATGAGGGGCCGGGGAGCTGTAGGTCCCAGAAGGCAAACACTTGTCAGAGCGTGGTGCCACCCAGGCAGCCTGGCCAGGAGCAGAAGGGGCATGGCCACGTCTTTCCTTGGAGTGCCACTGCGGGGCTCTGAGCTGTGGACACTGGTCCTGCCCGTGGCTGCAGGTGTACACTGCAGCCGGTGAGGAGACGAGGCAGGACCTGACGGGATGCATCCTCCTCCTGCTCTGAGTGGGAGCATGTTCCCGTCGCTCCCACGGCTGCCTGTTTGAAGGTAACCAGAAGGTCTCTCCACTACTCCCCTGCCACCACTCCAAGATCACTCCAGTACTTCGCTAGCATACAGATGGCATTATAATCCTCTTGATAAGGTGTCTGGCCAACAGATGAAATGTTCTGTGAAACAGGCTGGGCATAGGCTCTTTCTCACACCTGAGAGCATGGGGCTCTGTAGGACAGTGTTGGGTTGGAGTCAGCTTTTCTTGGCAGTGTTGGCATGTCATCTCACAACTGGTTCCTGCACAGACAGCAGGAGGACAGGCACGGCAGCAGCAGGGAGGCACTCAGCTTTTGCCGGTGCTGCTTTTCTGGAAACGATGAGCTCTAATTAACTTACAGGCAGACAAATGTGCTCCCTGAGCAAAGCAAAATGCGAGGCCTGTGCTGTGCCAAGACGTGGCCCTGCAGGTCATGTGCGTGCACGGTGGGTTTGCGCAGTGTGCAGGTGGTGATGCGGCCAGCAGAGCTCCCAGTGGTGCCCTCAGCGTCCACCGGGTCAGGGTGGCGGGGACGCGACCCACCATGTCATCACCAGCACCTGAAATGGGGGCTTGCACAAGTACAGGGCACCCCACACTGCTTCCACTGTGCTCTGCAACCTGTCCAGTGTAGGACAAGAACATGAACCATTTCATGATTAATGAACATCAGGGAAAATTCATTAATGAGTGCCCACTGAATTCTCTCCACACAGGAAGAGGATATTATTTTATGGCTTTGTGTCTGAAAGTCCTAACTGTACTGACCGGTAAGGGTCTCAAGTACATTTAACATAAAAATAAAAATAAAAGATTAATTGGGAAAGCAGACTTTATTTGTACTTTCCTTGTAAAGATGAAGTTAGTGTGAACATTTGGATTTTTCCACAGTGATTGGTCGTATAAATATTAACATTTTAAGACAATATTTAAACTCTGTACTTCCAGCTCAACCTGTTGAAATTTTAAAGCTACTCGACCACATGACCTCTTCCAGGTCTTACTCCGTATATTGAAATATTGAAATGAACTGTTGGCTCAAGTTTTGCAATGTGAAGTGAGTTAAACTACATATATTTTTGTGAACAAGTCTCTGTATGCCTGCTTGACAGTATGTGGATCCTCCAGGGGGCATTTGGCTGCCCTACAGTGCAAATAGCACAGAATGAACAGGGTACTCTAAACTGTTGTAAAGATCCCAAATCTCAGTGATTTTTGGTTTTTGGGGGTCTGACTGCTGGGATTCAGAAGCCTCTGAGAAGTGCCTGAACAGAGAGATGTTCTCCTAAACACCAGGGTTCAGGACACTGCAGGCAGCCCCGGGCATTACAGGTTCCCCGTCTTATTTCTGAGGTCTCAGCACTGCCCGAGGCATATGTGGAATTTCAGTCAACTCCAGCTTCTGTGTGGCAGTAACCACCGCTGTGAGCCTGAGCCTCCGCGTCTGTTGCAGTTGTGCTATTTACTTCTCTGCAGGCGGTTTCAGAGTGGTACTGAACATTTCCAGGCGCTTCTGCAGGAGTGCCAACCTCATGGCAACTTCCAGCTTAAACACACCACCGTGCTCTTTCTGTCTGTGCCAGCAGCCTGGCTCTGTCCCGTCTCATGTACAGCCCAGCCTTCCTCTCCCAGTTCTCCCGTCTCTAAAGGCTCCCCGAGGTCATGCTCCCCCCGCACACCGAGGCTGCGGAGCTGTGCCTTTGTACGTGAGACAGGCAGCACGGCAGAGACAGCTACACAGGGCCTGGGACTTCAGGTTCCTGCCCTGCAGCCGGAATTTGTGTTCTTGCATCCTTCCCACACACCCATCCCCGCTGCCAGCCTCTGCACTCCTTCCTCTCCTGCCGCTTACCCAGTAACTCATGTGGGCTTGTGTACTGGCATCTGTCCTGCTATCACACCAGCTCCTTCTACTGCTTGACTCTACCCCTGCTCCAGACCATCCATCAAGCAAACCAACCCTGCCGGTGCCTCAGCTAGGAGCTGCAAGCTTCCCTTCCCTGAAGTTTGTCTCCTCCCAGGTGGCACCACCGTGGCAGGGACTGCCCTGCAATGCCCCAGTGGGGCTCATCTTCCCATTCTCTGCTTCAGCTGCCACCCTCGTCTCAAGAGACCTCCATGCACGGTTCCTCCCACTCTTCCGCGGGAACAGCCACCGGCAGTTTGTCATTCAGACGCGCTGGTCTCTGACAGTTTGTGCTAGGTCAGCTTTGCTCTTATCCTGAGGCAAGCCAGGCCTTTGACCAACTCACTGACCTTAGAGTACAAAATAAAACAAGCAGTCTTTTAATGGTAAAAGGTTTCCTTTTGTCGTGGTGGTTCCAGATGACTCCAAATTGTACACCCAGAAGTAATGCGTATATAGCTAGGGGCAGAGATTTGCCAACTTACAATAGTGTCTCTCACCTCTGGTTTTAAACCTGCTCCTGAGTGTATGAACCCCTCCAGGCTTTGGCATAGGTTGTGTGCTTGCCAAGTGCCCGTCCCTGCTGGCTGGGCAGGGCTGCACCCCACCGCCTTGCAGTGTGACGAGCCCCTTCCGAAAAGGTCCCCAAAAGCCACTCTGGAAGACTTCACTCAGTTTGGAAAGTAACTCAGTTACTGAAATGTAGACAACGTTTTAAATATACCATTTTTATTTGTGGCAGACAGTTTTCCTGAAATTACAGAAAATAGTACTTCTCCTTTTAAAAAAAAAAAAGTTGGATTGGGTCTTCTTACAGCATCGGTCTGCAAAGAAGCAGGAGACAACATCAGACCGTGCAACACACTTATGCCAGCTGGTACCAGAGGAGAAACCTGTGCGGGCAGCGTGTTATGTGAATGAGACAGAGACAATCCTGCTGGGAACCAACTGCCAGCTTCAGGCAGGGGGATGACAAGGCAGAAAACACTGCTGGTCATGAGAAGTTACGGCATGAAAGCCTCCAGCTCCCCGCAGTAAGAGCCCTGAGCCTCAGGTGCCTGCCGGGGATCCCCAGTGCCACCCTCAGAGCCCTCGCCCAGACCCTCCCAGTCCCAGGGAGCTCAGCCCCGCGGGCTGGGGGACACCTGCCCTCCCCCAAGCACCTCACAGACGCAGGGCTGACGGCCAGGGTGACGGGAGACGCTGTGGGTGCAGGGGAAGAGCACTCCAGGACTACACAAGGCTTATTACAGGATGCCCAGGGGAGGAACCAAATGTGGGGAAACAGAGGGATAAGGGGATAAAAAGTGGCCCACTGGACGTACACAGGCAGCTGGTGGCCAAGGACAGATGCTGGTCTGGCCATGCTGGTGCCTGACAAGCGCAGTCTGTCCTGGCCACTCACCAGGCGCCCATTCTAAGGCGAGGTCGGTCGGTCTGGCTGGTGTGGATGCCAGCATCGGTGGTGTGTGTGGATCTGCGTCTGTGAGGGGAGATGAAGTGGTTTGGGAGCCCAGGCACTGTCTGTCTGTTCGTCTGTCCGTGTCTGTCTGCCTGGATGCTGCGTCTGGGGGCTCATATGTGCTGATGCCAGGAGGTGGGGAGACTGGGAGCCAGGGGCAGGTGCTGGGCACGCAGCATCTGAGCCCGGCTGCTGGAGGGACTCACACTGTAGGTATGTCTGTCTACACGTGTGTCTGTCTGCCTTGATCTGTGTGCCCCTTCTGGATCAGAATCAACACAAACAGAAACATCGAGACCACACAGGATATGTCAGTCTCTGAGTACTCCAGAACAGATGCAGAAGGTCACTGACAAAGCAGCTTCAAAGCAAGGGATTCCCAAACAAATAATGCCACAGCCCCGCACGGGAAGAGCGGTTTGTCTGGAGCTGCTGAAGGCCAGCCAGGCATTCCTCTGGTCCCACCTGGACAGCATTTCATCTAAGGAACTGCTCGCTTGTAAATTACTCCAGCAGTGATCTCAGGGGGCAAAGAGGAAGACATTAACAGCTGTTTTCCCAGCTATTTTTTATTTAGTGAGGTGCCACTGAAGTTGCAAAGTTCTTCATGAAAAGGGAGTACAGTCCAATGGGGGTCCACGTCCCTGAGCTGTGAGAGCTTCCCAGTGGCAGCTCTGGAGAAAAGACAGGCAGAGAGACCGGTGAAGAAACCTTTCTCCCTGCTCAAAGAATGGTGCAGAAGATGCTCCCATGGTTGTGGCAGCCCCCGTCCACCCTGGTGGTTATGCTGGAAACCCTCTGACCAGCAGCTGCTGTGCAGGACACTGGGACACCTCCTTCAAGGTGAGGCCGTGCAGGGGGGTTGATCAGCATGCACTCCATATCAAACCTGGGAAAAGGAGAGACACCCCACGCATGGCCATAAGCAGGGTCAAAAGGCACTTCCACAGCAGCCTTAGAAACACTCCCTTGAGGTCCACTCTTCAAGGAGGAGAGGGGCAGAGCAGTGGTGCTAGGTGCACAAAGCTCACCACACAACGTCTGTTCCAAAACCCAAGTGGGACAGAAACGGTTGGAGAATTGATACAGAAGATCTTGCTTTACTGCAAAAACTACTTTCTGTAATTTCACAGCCAACACCTCCACATGACTGCAGGTTCTGGGGCAAGAGTCTGCAGAAAGAGAGTCAATGCTGGGACTTCCCAAGAATTGCTTAAAGGAGGCCAGATTTGAAAACCTAATGGAGTGCACCTGGACAAGGTGCTGGGAGTCCTCTCTAGTACACTCGAGTTTCCTGTGATGGGAGTCTGGAGGACCAGATGAGACCATCATCACCCTGGGGGACCACATGTCCTAACCTCCCTCCAGTAATGCAAGCCTTCCAATTTCACTGTGTCCTCTCCCACACCCTGGACCAAGATTTGTGACCCCCAAAGAAGAGTCAAGGTCGAATTTCTAGCTAAAAATAACAATTCGCTGAATACCCAGCCCTCGTATGGGTGACGGGGCTCAGGCTTTCCCTCCTCAGGTGACTGCTGCAGAGTCCTGGTCTAGAGTGACCTGTTTTGAACAAGGACTATAATGATGAGAGTCACTGAGATCTGGGTGACAGATGGCAGCTAAGTAAAGCTCTGTAATACCCATTAAGAGGTCTGCAGCTACAGCGGTATCTCTGTAGACCATCAGAAGGCACATTCTCTCTCTACTGGCACAAAGACCAGGGTAGCTAAATCATGCCTTGGAAAAACAAGCACTCCAAGATCCATTTTTCCCATTCACCATTCACATTGCTCTGGCAGCAAAATCCTGGAGGTAGAATCTGGTGCCTGAAGCCACCCTCCTCCTCACCAGCACAAAAGCACAATGCAGACTGGGGGTGGTGCTGGCCTTTCCTCCTTCCTCTGATTCTCGTGGCCCAGGCTACAAACACCCCGGGGCTGTCCGCACTGCAGGGACAGCAGTGCGGTATCCAAACACAGCAGCCAGGCTTCAAAGGCAGCACCGCGCAGGAAAATGAGCTGGCCCAGTCACAGGGCAGATGTCCCTATGCCCAGAGACATCCTGAAGACCCACACTGGCCTGTCAAGGAATAATCCAGTCCCCTCAGTTGGCTTTAGAGGTATCCCATGAGGAACCTCTTGGCTCCCCTTGATCTGCAGTCCTCACCTGCAATGGTCCAACACACCTGTGAGGCTGGTGCCATGGGTCAGGAGGGATTGGGAAGCTGGGCAGAGGAGCTACAAAGCAGAGCCCTCCAGTGCTCACCTAACACAAGAGCACAACGGTGTCTCCAAGCGCACAACTGCACCCCATGGTGTCAAGGGCCTCACCTTTTCTTGAAGGTGAGAAGCATGTTGTTTTGAATGATGCAATCCTCTGCATTCAATATTGGTCGCAAAATGGATTTCTTGGATCTCCCTTGGAAAATGAGGTTTTCCTGCACCAGGCCTTTGGCTTCATCAAAGAGAGCAATCCCATAGTCCCGAAAGGACTGGATCCTGTTCTTGGTCACCTGCAAAATAAGCTTTAGATGGGATGGCCCAAGCAGAAGAACATTGTTCATATGGCTCTTTGATCAACACAAAAACAAACCATAAGCTCTTCCACAGGCTCACAGGTACTTCCTGGCAGTTTGGGCGCACACCAAGGGTTCAGACTGGATGTGCTGTCGCCATGCGCACATAAGCTTTCCCAAGGCCTTCGACGCCTCATTGGTGGCCCCATCTGGCAGCTCAGTTGCCATCAGTGCTAGGTACTGCAAGCTTCCGTGCAACTGGTACCCAACCCCCTGGTGAAACACAAGCACAGATGCTGGTGAGCATGAGCTGAATGTGGACCTACTGCTGCTCCTTGCCCTCCAGGTTTCAAACAGCTGTACTTACAGGCTGTCACTACTTTGTATACGAAAAAAGAGCACTTAGGGGTCTCCTCTTCCCAAGAAACTCAAGGCCACAGCTCTCACTGTGCCACCATCTGGAAGATCAGTTGGGGATCAGTTCAGTACTTCCTCCTCCTTGGATCCACAGCAACAGCTACTGTGATGCTCCTCCCCACCCAGCACCACCCACCACCTCACCTGCTCTCAGGCACTTCTTGGGCTCTGCCAGTGGACGGACAAGAAACGACAGCACGACATCGCCAGTCCTTCAACAGGGACCTGCGCCCCCTGTTCTGCTCCCCAAACGCACCCTGCAACATGAATCCTGCCTGTGTGCTCCAGGACACTGCACAGCTGGGACCATAGAAAATGCAGCAGTTTTTAGCTTCTCGTACAGAGGACAATGTTTTTCTATGGCCCTGGTTTTCAAAAGGACTCTGCAGCCCCTGCAGCACTCAGGCAGAACATTTGTCTTGGCAGGACTTTCTGTACTCATTTTAGGGGTCCTTCACGATGGGTTAAATTGTATTTATCTGCCATTTTGATACACAATGGCTTCACCTCAACCAAGAACAGAACAGAGGCAACCCTGAGCCAGGTGCTAGCCTTGGGAACTGGCTAGAGGCTGGAACACTGCATCTAACTTCTGAAAAACCTAGTTCAGATGCCAGCTACCCCAGTTCTTCAGCACAGCTCACGCAGCCTGCAGATCTCCAACAGAGACGTATGGGATCAGCCACTTGACTGTGAACTCAGTTAAATACAGGGGACAAGCCTGGGAGAAGATGAACTTTGTTGAACGTCGCTGCACCAAAACGCACAGGATTCCCTTTGCTGCCCTGAGGGAAGAGAAGTCTCTCCTACAAGCCATCTGTGAATCCACACGTGGGGAAACGATGACTGAGCTGTCCTTTACCAAGGCTTAAACATCAGACAGATGTGACAAACCACCTGTGGACCACTGTCAAGAGGATATAGCCTTGACATAGGACTTGAAAATTTACTCTTTCCTTTGGCACTGAGCAATGGCATGAGTTCGCACAAGCCCTTCCTTCATGCACTTGCCCACCTGAAAAGCAGCTGCTGCTAATAGACCTCCTCTCACATTCCTGTCGCTGTGGGCATGAGCGCTCTGGGGCAACATGGCCAGCTCCCCTGGTAGGCGTGTGCTTTCCTGCTGCATGCGAGCAATAACAAGCATGGACCCACCAATGCTGAGGCTAAGGAAGATCTCATCTCCTCCTCCTGGGCCCTACAGAGCACTTCTAAACCTCTCTTGACAGGTGTAAGGATGTGACACACTTCAAACCCACTAGGGGTGGAAATGTCACCTTCTTCTGAGCAGTGCACTCTAGTTTTGCACTGCTGGCCTGATTAAAAACAAATGTTTATTTAATTCACACCTATGTCTTCCCTCAAACAATTTCTGCCAATTTTGCTCCAGCCTATTCCTGATGAATGCCCACAAAAAACCTGGAGTTAAGGAGGGCTGGTGGAAGGAAGCTCTGGAGTAGGACTATCTACAGCACTAGATCAGAGAAGCCCTGGCTTTGTCCTGCCAAAGCTTGGAAACCCCCAAAGATGGTGACTCCACACTGCTCTGTGACCTGTCCCAGGGCTGCACCACCCTCCAAGGCAAGAAGGTTCCCCCAGTCTCCCACATGGGCCTCCCAAGGTCCAGGGACCACTGCAACTTGTGCTGTTGATCCTTGTTGGCACTGCTGAGAAGGGCTTGGCTTTGACTGCCCTTCAGGTAGCTGTGGGCTGCTGTTAGATCCCCTTTGGCCTCCTCTTCTTGGCCTTTTGGCTAAGATCAAGTGTAGTACCTGTTCTTATCAGTTTAATATCTGATACATCCTCGATGAGGGGACTTTATATTAAACAAATTTTTGGGCGCAACAAAATTATTTATTTGCTTCAACAAGGCCAAGTGCCAGGTCCTGCACTTGGGCCACAACAACCCCATGCATCGCTACAGGCTTGGGGAAGTGTGGCTGGAGAGCTGCCTGGCAGAAAAGGACCTGGGGGTTCTAATTGACAAGTGGCCAAATATGAGCCAGCAGTGTGCCCAGGTGGCCAAGAAAGCCAATGCCATCCTGGCTTGTATTAGAAATAGTGTGACCAGCAGAAGGAGGGAGGTGATTGTCCCCCGGTACTCAGCACTGGTGAGGCCACACCTGGAGTATTGTGTCCCGTTCTGGGCACCTCAATACGAGAGAGATCTCGAGGTGCTGGAGCGAGTGCAGAGGAGGGCAACAAAGCTGGTGAAGGGCCTGGAGAATAAATCTGATGAGGAGCGACTGAAGGAGCTGGGACTGTTTAGTTTGAGGAAGAGGAGGCTGAGGGGAGACCTCATTGCTCTCTACAACTACTTGAAAGGCCATTGTAGAGAGGTTGGTGCTGGTCTCTTCTCACAGGTAATTAGTGATAGAACAAGAGGGAATGGCTTCAAGCTGCAACAGGGTAGGTTTAGACTGGACATTAGGAAAAAATTCTTCACAGAAAGAGTGGTCAGACACTGGAATAGGCTGCCCAGGGAGGTGGTGGAGCCACCATCCCGGAATGTGTTTAAGAGTCGTTTAGATGTGGTGTTGGGGGATGTGGTGTAGGGGAGAACTTTGTAGAGTGGGGTTGATGGTTGGACTCGATGATCCCAAGGGTCTTTTCCAACCTAAATGATTCTATGATTCTCTTTGCCAGACTAACTGACCCCAGCTCCCTCTGCCTCATCTCATCAGTCATGCTTCTCGGCACCTGCCCATCCTGGTAGCTCTGCAATGGATCCTCTCCCTTTTCTCCAACTCCCTTTTGACCCTGAGGTCCCAAACTGGACACAACATTTCAGATGCAGCCTCCCGATGGCAAATGAGATGGGTGACAACTTCCCTTGATCGGTGGGACATGCTTCTAATGAGCCTGGAAATTACACTCTCTCTAATCACCGGGTCGAGGACTCGATCCTGATTGTCTGCTCCTCCTGCTGGCAATGCCAGGGCAGTCCCTCCTGTCCTGCTGGCTTCCCCCTCGCCCAGGGAGGGAGGGCAGCAGCAGCAGGATGACTCGCCTCTGCCCCCCGCTGCAGGGAGGTGCAGGTCGGTGCCCTCTCAGCTCACTGCAGAACACACCTTCATGTCTGCTGCCTGGAGTAGCTGAAGGCCACATCTGTGGTTGCCGATGATGTCATTCTCTGCGATGACGCCCTCTCCCTTGGAGACGATGCCATGGCTGCTGTTCTCATAGATGCCATTGCCACGCAGCTCCACCTGGCAGTCGGCCTCCACCAGCACGCCTCCCCGGCTGTTGCAGGAGATGCTGTTGTTTGTGATGCGTGTCAGCTGGCTGCTCTGCAGCACGGCCACCCCGCCATCGCCGTTGGCATGAATTACATTGGCAATGATGTTGAGCACTTCACTGCTCTTGACATGCAGCCCAGCAGCTGCCGCCAAAGAAAAGTTATTGGTTAAGAGCTTGAATCTTCAGTCATGACCACCATAAATGTATTTCTGTTTCTATAAGCTACCCAGTTCCTTCTGTCACAATATGACTTTCCAACTGGGAGCTCAAGGACAAAAACGCACCCATACTTGGGTCTCAGCCCACCATTTCTCCAGAGTGCTCCTGGCCTAGTGGCCGCTGAGGAAGCCCCTGTCAGACCCCAGTGCTGGTGGGCCAGGACAACACACCATTCTGCATGCCACCCCTTCTGCAGCCCAGCAAGAGCCACGGGCCCCCAGCTCACCTCCGTTGTGGTTGATGCTGTTCAATTCCACCAGCGCCACGCTGATGGGACGCCGGGCAGCCGGGTACTCCTCCTCGCTGTCAGCATCGTTCTCCCCACCAGCACCCTCCCTCTCCTCCTGGAAGCTCTCGCTGCCCCCCTGACCAGGGGGGTAGTCACCAGCATTGTCCTTGTGGCAGAATACCGCCACCCCGTAGATGCTGTTGTGGCTGATCTGGTTGTTGATAAGGTGTGGGAGGCTGGAGGACATCATCCACACACCGCAGCCCTTGTTGCCTGCAGAGTGGGGTGGCATAGACCACCAACTCATCAGTGCTTGGAAACCCCCAGCCTGTCCCCAAAGCAGCTGGTAGTCCATGTGTGGTGCAGGTGGGATGGAGGATATCCTCCTCTTTGAGCACACGTGAAGACTAACCCTACATGTCAGGGGCTTACGGAGATTTTTGGCCCTGACTTGGTCCTGGTGGGCTAACTCAAGTCCATGAGCTCAGTGCCTTCATTTACCCACCTCCGCCCTCTCCCAGCACTGTCTATGCTCTGACCCCAGCTCAACTCCCGCGGTTTAACTCATGCGATCAGGAGATAAACACCCGCTGCCCTGGGGCTCTGCAGGATGGCCAGGCACAGCCCTGTCCACTGGCTCTATACACAGGTGGCTTCACCACCGATGGGCACCACAGTGCTGGAAACCCGCATGTCCTGGTCTCTCTTCCAGCAGGACTGGGAGTCTCTGGGGCCAGGGAGCAAGTGGCTCCAGGAGCACCGAGCTGCGTTTCCCCCCAGGGGCCCGGGTGTATTCCCCAGTGTCTATTACAGGCTGAGCTGCAGCTGACACCACAGCCCCTCCTGGGCACCCACCACAACTCTGGAGAGCCCTGGAGGTAAAAGGCACCCTGGCAAGCCCAAGAGGACAGGAGTATGGGGTAGAAGGCGAGAATCGTTCTCCACTGGAGTTTGCTTGCTTACCATAAATGACGTTTCCTTCGATGAGGCCCTTCCCGCGCTCGCCCACCACCACGCCATCTGAGTAGCCGCAGGAGATGAGGTTGTTCCTGAGGACGGGGTCGCCCCCATGGCGGATGTCTGCCCCACCCCACTGGTTCTCGCAGATGATGTTCCCTAGGGCCAGGCAGGGAGGATGAGGTGACCACACTGGCCTCCTGCCCACATAAGAGCAAGGAGACTTGGCAGGCTGAGACCTGGCCCCACCAAAAAGCTCCCATTGCCTGCAGCAGAACCCAAGCATCAAGACCTTCCCCGCTCCCCCATTCCCCTGGCAATGCTCTCCCGCACAGGACAGCCATCACTAGCAGTTCCAGTGGCCACCACCTCCCTGTCCTCTGAGGTGCAGGGCAGAGTGGAAAGCACTCGGAGGTTCCACAACAGTAGGAAAATGTCATTGACAGCTTTAGCTTATAAACTGGATATGCCATATTGCTGTGGAGCACAGTTCCATGTCGCAGCTGTGCCAGGAACAATAATTTGGAGCACATGCTGCAGAAAGACATGCTCCCTCTGTCAACAGCAGAAATGCCAACTAGAAAATGCAAATCAGGGGATTATTGTAATAAAGTCACTCAAGAACGACAACAAGATAAATTTTGCAATCAAGCAAACAGACAGAGGCTTAAAGACAGAAACAAACTGGGCACAACACCACCATTTTCATTGCCATACCTGTGATTTGGCCTCTGCCATTCTCATTCACTGCTATTCCAGCAGCCATTCCCTGGAAAATATGGTTCCCACTGAAGTAGGAGAAGAAAATAAAGTTACCAGCAGCAGTGTTGCTGGTGCAGCGGGTCTCTGCAGAGGCACCAGTCTCCCTGGCTGGCTACTTGCCACAGCCTGTTGCCTGTGCCCAGTAGGGAGAGCTGGACGGGGGCTAGCTGCAGAGCGAAGGGCAGTGGGAGGGACGCACAGTGGGGAAGGTACATGCAAAGCAGAGCAGAGCTACCGACAGCTGGACTGCTTTTTCAAGGAGGTGAATAACACAAAAGAGGCATGGAGAAACACCTGTCAACAAGATCATTCAAAGAGCGGGAGGTGCTCACGGACACCCAAATGGCCACCAAGTCAGACCAGTCACCCCATCTCCAGGAGTGCCCACAGCTGCAGCTGCAGGGAAGTCATGGGACGGGGAGAACCGCGCGCTGCCTCCTGCAGCCTGGCCTCTCTGCCCTGCCAGCTACCTGCACCCACAGTTACACCCACCCTGAGATGGACTTTCCTTCTCCTCAGGATTCAACGCGCTCCTCTGCAAACTGCCCTGCACGCTCAGCTCCCCCAGCACCAGGCTGACACTGGGGGGAGGCAGACCATGCTGCCGGCAGCCACAGCCTCCCTCCCCCGTGGGCAGCATGGTGCGGGGGGCTCCCAGCTGCAGACCCCTGTGCCCCCATGGAAATGTGTGGGAGGCCCAACACATAGCAGATGGATGACACAGAGGAGTCTGTGAGGTCTTTAGCCCATTTCCCCCATCCTCCCCACTGCAGGAGGAGGGGAGAGGCTTTATCAGCCATGGGACTGCTGCTCCAAGAGCAGCCCTGAAGCCAGTGGGCAGACGGCCATCGCAGTTGATGGCAGGAAACATTGAACATGGTGGCAGCAGCAGAGGCAGTGCCGTACTGGGAAGGATGGCCTGGAGAGCACATGTCGGCCCCAATGCCCCTGAGTAGAGGTGTCACCCACTGTCCCCTGGGCTCCCACAGAGGGAGCCTGTCAGGAGGAATGAATCCCAGGAGCCTCAAGCCCACCACCAGCTTCTCCTCCACAACATGACCCCGAATCTCTGGCTTGCTGCTGAGGTTCAGAGCAGGAGAGCAATCAAGTTGGTCATGAAGAAACATCACCAACCAAGGACAATACCTGGCACAGACTCTGCCCCAGCATCTACCCAGGAGAACCCACCAGAGATGGCTCCACTTCCCCTGAGCTGCGAAGGGAGTGGAGGAGCTTCTGCAGAGCAAGCCAGGGTGTGAGAGCAGCACCTGTGACATGCAGTCACCAGCGACGCCATCACCAGCACTGGCTGGACTGGAGGGGTGGGCACAGCACCTCACGCTGCTGTCCTGCTGCCAGGGACAAGAGTAGGCAGAGAAGGGGCCACCCCACCTCACCAGGAGGCTAGTGCCTCAGCTGCCCTGGCATGGCTGCCTCTCCACTTGCAGCTGCATGCTCGTGCACAGCTGCTCACTCTGGCAGTGGGGGGAAGCCCCCAACGCCCCGCTAGAGCAACCAGGCTACCAGTGGCACCCAGAGAATGGAAAGTTTCTGGTGGGCTGGTAGGACCTGGTGCAACACATGTGCCTGCCTCTAGAAAGAGAGACCGGGTGAGAAGAGCACACAAGGTTTGAAATACATGCCTGCACCAGCAGCTGCGAGAGTAAGGAGGAAGAGAAGCTGCAAAACCATCCCAGAGGCAATCCCCCAGGGACACGAGGCAGGGGCTCTCAGCTGCCCAACCTGCTGCGGGTTGGTGTCCTCCAGGGCTGCGCTCACCATCTTAGGGGAGATAGCAGTTGCCTTGCACCACCGGGCACCATCACACTCAGCACCTTCCAGCCTCAGCCCCAGCACAGCAAGGGACGTGGTCTTACCCAAACAGCTTTTTAGCTGCTGCAGAGGGTGCCTCTGACTGGAAGATGTACGTGCCCAAGGGGCTGTATCATGCTTAAAAATGGTACCTGGCACGCACACTTCTGCAGAGGACACCTCCCTGCTTTCTGCACAGAGTCCCTTACAATGCCCCACTGAAACCTGTCCCCCAGCCAGGCAGTGACACAGGATGGAGGTGGGCTTGCAGCTCTCAGGAACGGGCAAAACATAATTCTGTTTCCAGCTGTGGAAAAGGCAACCAGCAAAGGACATTACTCTGACTATAATCATCCCTCTGTGGCCAGCCCTGCCTGCCTGCAGTGGCATACATCATCCTGTCGGTGAGATCCAGCCATGCCGATGGCCCCTGTTGAGCCCCACGCTCAACACAGCTGCACATGGCAGCACCGGGCCAGGGCCAGAGCCTGCCTCAAGCCAATGCAGACGAAAGACAGCACAGAGCAGCACACAGGAGTGGAGCAGGGGGTCTCCTCCAAAATGGGAGGCTGGTCAGAAGAAAAAAGGTGTTTTCCCACCGAGCTTCGTCCCTGCCTCCTCCCCACCAAGCTTCCTCCCTGCCTCCTCCCCATCATCTCCTTCATGCCAGCAGGCACGGATGGTCATACATCAGTCACGGGTGTAAGCTGGGATTGCAAATGGTGTTGTGAGAAAGTATGGAGGGAAGAATATCTAGTGAATCTCTCCATCCTGCAGCCTGTTTCCTCTGCACTGTTGGGCCCTGCCATTACAATACCGCTTCTCTTAGAAATCAGTCTCTCTCTGAGACAGCGCTTGTTGGAAAGCCCAGCCCTGACCCCTGTGTTTTCAGGGCTGGTACATCTGGTGCAGACTTCTCCTCCCCAGGTCCCAGGACCAAGTGACTCGGTAGAGGTGCCTGCAAGAAGTCACTTCCATTAGGTCTGCAGGACTCGAGGCTGAAGCACTGTTAATTAACAAAACTTCCAGCACAAAGGCTCCCATTCTAACTATGGGCCTGATCCAGGGCAACCATTTTCTTCCCTTTGTGCCCTACCCTGCTCTACAGCACCGCAGTGAGTTGTCATACCCCTGTTCCTTATCACCCACAGGCACAGTGAGAGGTGGGAAGGGGTGGCAGTACAGATGAGATGCCTCCTACATCTGCAACCAATACCGTGCTCCAGCTGCCATCCCATTACTGGGTTCATTGCTACCAGCTGATACCACCAGGTAAAGCTGATGGCATCAACCTGAAGAAAGCCTGCCAGACACCAACACCAACATCTAAACCGAACGGTATTAAACACACATGTCAGTAGCTCCAGATGTTTAAAGCAGAAAGGTGAATTGGAGTAACAGTGATTGGAGTGCCAAGGTCCGTTTCCCCTTTGCCTGCAAAAAGCACCATGACACGTGTGAGTTGTTCATCTTGAACACAGCCCATGTCCTCCTCAGATCCAGGGAGAAAACCCAGGACAGGCACTTGGCAAAGACCTGTGTGCAGCAAGCGGACAGAGGGAAGTCACAGAAAGGCACTAATGCACCATGGTCCTATTTCTGCTCTATGGTGAGGATAGGAAAAAAGAGAAGTGTGCACAGTGGGAGGAATAATTCTTAACAGGAGGAGGACAGAGAGAGGTCAGTGCTAGCTAACATACCTCACAGCAGGGTTTCCATTATACAGAATATAAATGCCAGCTTCTTTATTCCCACAGATCTGATTGCTACGGATGATGCCTTTTCCGTTGCCAGCGACGACAATGCCTGAGCGAAGGCCACTGTGTATCTTATTGCACTACAGTTTTATTTTTTGCACATGTAGAGAAAATAAAAGCAGAAGGAAGGAAGGTCACTCATAAAAGTGAGCAAGAGGAGACAGCAACCACAGAGAAAAGCAACAGCTCCCAACACTGCTGGGGAAAAGGGCAGAAGGGTAATTTATATAGCTGCCAAAAAAATCACTCTCAAATGGTCAAGACACACTTAACTTTTACCTTTCTTTGGGATTCTAGTACACAATGCCCAATTTCCCTTCCCATCATGCCTGCAGCCTCTGCTTCTTCCAGCAGCTCCTTCTGCCACCTCCAAGGGCTGCCCTGGACCTGGCAATGCTTTGTTCCCTGCAGCCCGTCTGCAAGGGCAACACCTCCCCTTGGCCACCAAGAGGAAAAGATCCTCGGCGGCACCGGACAGGAGCTGGAGGAAGGAGTCCATGTGGGGACCTCAGCATTACAGCATGGTGCCTTTTCTCAAGCTGCTAGACAGCACTTTGCACAGCCTGAACGACTGCTGTCAACAGCCACAGGCTGCTTCTCTCTACAGGGGCCAACATCTCCTGTGCGGGCAGGAGCACGCTGGGACCCTCTGAGCAGGACAGCAGCGCCAGCCGGTGTCTTGCAGAGTGGCGGGGTAGGAATCGCCAAACCAGCCAAAGCAACGAACAGCAGCTCAAAGATGCAACTGAGGCCAGACACGGCCTGCAACTCCATGGCCGAGCTGCCATCTCCGCCATGGAGCTGCAGCTCTGCCTGCCCCATCTCCTGTCAGAGCTCACACAGAGAGCTCGATGCAGCCACAGGGTCACTCGGATGCAGCTTAGATCTACCTTCCTGCCTCCCCCCGCACATCGAGGCCCTGGTTCCTTCAAGGATAACTACAGATACAGCGTTCAGTGAACAGGGACAAGGTCGCCTGCTGCAGAGCTGGGGACACTACTGATTTGGAGGAAAAGCCGTGCCGCTGGAGAGTGAACTGCTGCTCCCCTCCGCCTGGGGCTGAGCAGAGAGCTGAGACCCTCCACCAGCCCCCAGGGTAGACAATACGAATCCCAGTGTGGGAGAAACAACTTACAGTACAGTGCCGATTTACTATCTTGGTTGCACAAGTTCACTCATTACACAGGGGAACACCCCCCTCCCCTCCCCTCAATGTACAGCAATTTTAAGACACACACTATCAAACAGAGCAGGATGTACCATCAGGCATGTACCAACAGGCAGCACTTTGCTGTGCTTTGCCCTTGGGGTTAGCTAAAACCTAAGAAACAGGCTGAATGGCAAAGCTAACAGAAAGGTCAGTGTTTTCTGTACTGGGAGATAGAATCCTGCTGCCCTTCAGAGCGAAACAGCACATGAGAGAAGGAGCGCGTTACCCTCCAGCACAGCTTGGAGGGGTACGTACCAGAACAAGGGGGTTGGCTCCCTTACGAATGTCCACTCCAGCCTCACAGTTCGAATGGATGTTGTTGTCTGCAATCAGGCCTCCTGCCAACAGGCGCAGGAATATCCCCGATGCTTTGCAGTGGTGGATGTCATTCCTCAGCATGATAACCTGCAGGGAAGAGGAGAAGCACCTGCAGTTGCAGTTAGAAGGACGAGGAAGAGGACGTGACCAAAGGATATAGCTCTCCTTTCTGCAGCCTCTGTGCGTCTACAACCTCTCTGCCTGTCCCACAGCCCAGGGTGTGCCAGGCACACAGGCCAGCTGAAAGGAAGTTCAGTGCGTGTGGAAAAGTGCTCCTTTTAAGCCTGTTGGGCACTACCCACTGGCATGGGTCTGCTTAGGGATGGGGACCTGCAGTTCTCGGTGCTACACAGCCAGAGCAAAGATATCCTCTTGGCCTGACACGTCGCTCCACCTGACAAAGCCCCTGTTCAGGTGTGCCCAATGGCTTCATTCACTGCATTGCACTTGCAGCACAGCACAGTGAGTGACCATTCCCCGTCCCATCTCCACACCACTCGTGGTACAACAGACCTGCCCCATCCCCGCTTGGGCAGTCCCTGTTTGCACTGGCACCCTCTCCGTACGCAGCCGGCAGCAGGCTGCCTCCTGACTCTGCTGCTCAGAGCTGCTCACGGGTGACACTCAAATGCCACGGAGTCTCCCACGACTTCCCCATGGAGCTGCTACTGCACATGTGCTCAGCACCCAGCCTTACCATCGCCTTGCACCATCAGAACAGAGATCCTGCCGTTTGGGGGCAGAAATGGCCCAGCCAGCAAACTGAAGTCACTGGCACCACTCATAACAACCTAGTTTCCTCTAAGCAAATAAGCAGATAAATATTTACGCAGCAGCAGTCTTTAAAATTTTCCAGCCAAATAAATCATGTCTTAAATACATGTCTTACAAGTGCTAAGAAATAACCTACAAATTGCCTTTGCATATCCCACTTCAATGAGCAACACAGATCAAAAGGTAATTAAATTAGACTTCCTTCTATTTCCTCATTCCAGGAAAGTGCTTCATTCAATCTCTCCACTAAACGTGGAGCTCAGCAGGGCTTGACAGCTGCCTGTCTTCATTGCTTACACTTGGCTGCCGGGGGAGGGAGCTACAGGAGGCGAGAAATGCAGGCACCCGCTGCAGCTGGTCCCACACACCAGACCCTGGCTGGGGCTGGCCAGCACAAGGACACCGAGCCCTTGCCAGCTCTGCTGTTCTCCTGCTCTGTGTCGCACCTTGTCCCCATCTCACGGAGAAGCCTTTCACTGTCTCCCATCGCCCAATGCTCTGATGCCCACCTCTCGACAAGAGCCTCTGGGCTAATTCCCAGTGAGCAGCTCAGAGGGGCTGAGCAGCACAGCAGAGCCGCTCGAGGTGCCTCTGCTCCCTCCTGCTGCCATTCTGCATCCAAGGGACAGCCTTTGGGAGGGCACCTCTGGTACAGATGTCCCTCGGAAAGAAAGGAGCTGCCCCCACTGCCAAGAAGCAGGGGACTGCAGCTGGCGAGACAGCATCACCACAGCAAAGCCCTTTCCTCCTGAGCCCTCCCAACACCGCCAGCACTGGGGATTTTGGCAGTGTGATTTTCCCCCAGTCCTTGATGTCACAGTCCTGTCTGAAGAGGAGCACAGGCACAGAGGCAGAGACCTCTGGGCAAGTGCAGGGTTAGATGATGCTGTGAGGAAAACATCAGCTCAGCCTCCAGCACATGTCCCCTGCCAAAATCCCTCCTTAGACCCTACCTCTGCCTATGGCAGGCACCACCCCTGCAGGCTCTCCTGAAGCTGCCAGGACTGGCTATGGCAAGGGGCAAGACCAGGGGTTGACACCGCAGTCCCGAACTCCCTGCATTTGTGGTATGGGCTGTGCTGGGTGCAGCAAAAGTGATGATAACTAGCAGCACTTTTACAGGATGAGAGTTTAATTTACAGGTAGAGTGGGCCTGACTACATGACCCCAACATGCCACTCAGTTAATGCCTGCAATTGCAGTTACGTTACTGCATGCAGAAAGCAGGCGGCTGCAAGTGACCTGCCTTTCATCTGGGCTGGTTAACCCAAACCATGCATAGGAAAGGAGATGGTGGAGCAGAAGGGAGAGAAAAGAGGGCTCGCAGCAGCATTCACAGCACCTTACTGTTCTGTATGCAGCGTACTGCGTAGGTCAGATCCCTGAAGATGCTTCCTTCCACTTTTGCTTGCCCTCGTGAATAAATGAATATTCCTCCCTTCCCATCCCTGAAAAGGCACTGCCGGATGATGCAGCCTTGCAGCGAGTTTGCCAAAGATTGGGCCTCCTTGTCCTGCTGCAACTCCTGCTGCAGAGACTTGAGCTTAAGGTCCCTCTGAAGGGCGTGCAGTCTGTTGCTTTGAAGCTTGCTGTCCATAACATCAGCAAGTGTGTGATTCGGGCTGTGGGCTTGACAGGCCACTTTGTATGCAACCTGAGCATCCTCTTCATCGTCGCTGCGTAAGTCACTGTCACTGGAGTTTGAGTCGAAGGACGGGTACTCCTCCTCCTCCTTTGCTGCTCGCAGGTTCTCTCCAAACTCACTGTCCTCCTGGGCTGAGCCAACCAGGGCTTGAGCACCCGCAGCAGCGAGGAAACTGCTTTGTTCTTCCCCTACCACAATTTTGCATGTTCTCACTGGCCTCAGCAGCGATTCCCTCCAGCCATCCCACTTGGACACGGGGCAGGCGGCTGGGTCAGGTTCCCGCAGGGACATTGTGCAGGACTTGGCCAGCACAGCCAGGTGCTTGCAGGCCCAGTTACAGTCAGAGCTCGGGCAGCCCTCCACAGTTACAGAGGCGTTCTCACTGCCGGTGAACTCACAATGCTCCAGGATGCAGAGGGCCACGCTGCGGAGGTGGATGCTGGACTGGCTGAAGGTGCAGAACTTCACCTGGCATGTCCCTGGTGCGTGAATCTGCAGCTGCCCACTTTCAAAGTTGCAATTGTCAAACTGGACGTAGCCTGAGGTTGTCTGGAGAGTAAGCACAAGGTGAGATCATTGCACAAAGCAAGAAAAAGCAGTCCTGAATCCACCATGAAGTTCTTCCAAAGCAGACAAGCTCATGCTCACAAACACAATACACGTTCAAGTGTCACTGACACAACAAGCTCACACAGGCACAGATGCAGTGCTGCAAGCTGAGTTAGCAAGTATCTTGCACCTACTGGCTTTCTTCCCTGCTGGCAACTTGTCCTTAACTTAGAATCCTAGAATGGTTTGGGTTGGAAGGGACCTTAAGGATCATCTCGTTACAACCCTTGTCATGGGAAGGGACACCTCCCACTAGTCCAGGTTGCTCAAAGCCCCTGGCTCAAGTCCAACCTGGCCTTGAACACCTCCAGGGATGGGGCAGCCACAGCTTCTCTGGGCAACCAGGGCCAGGGGCTCACCACCCTCAGAGCAATTTTTTCCTTACATCTAATCTGAATCTCCCCTCTTTCAGTTTGAAACCATTACCACTCAGGCTATCGCTCCCCTCCCTGATCCAGAGTCCCTCCCCAGCTTTCCTGGAGCCCTTTTAGGGACTGGAAGGTCTCCCCGGAGCCTTCTCTTCTCCAGGCTGAACAACCCCAACTCTCTCAGCCTGTCCTCACAGCAGAGGGGCTCCAGCCCTCCCAGCATCTCCGGGGCCTCCTCTGGCCCCGCTCCAACAGCTCTGTGTCCTTCTGCTGTTGGTGCCCCAGCGCTGGAGGCAGCACTGCAGGGGGGTCTCACAGAGCGGAGCAGAGGGGCAGAATCCCCTCCCTTACCCTGCTGCCCACGCTGCTGGGGATGCAGCCCAGGCTTTCTTGGCTGCCAGCACACATTGCCAACTCATGTTGAGCTTCCCACCCACCAGCACCCCCAAGTCCTTCTCCTCAGGGCTCTCAATGCATTCTCCACCCAGCCTGCGTTTGTGCTTGGCACTGCCCTGACCCAGGTGCAGAACCTTGCACTTGGCCTTGTTGAACCTCATGAGGTTGGCATGGTCCCACCTCTCCAGCCTGCCCAGGTCCCTCTGGATGGCATCCCTTCCCTCCAGCATGTCGACCACACCACACAGCTTGGTGTCATTGGCAAACTTGCTGAGGGTGCACTCAATCCCAACACCCATTTTGTCAACAAAGATGTTAAACAGCACTGGTCCCCGTACTGACCCCCGAGGAATGCCACTTGTCACTGCGTGCCATGACAACTTCGCTGCCAAGACACAGCTTTGCAGTCTCAGCAAGGCACAGCAGTCACGCATGGGAGCAGACAGGGCCTAGATGTGCCAAGATCACTAAACCTTAGCAATGCTCCCTGCACAGAATAGTTTGCAGCCTTCAGAGATGTGTAGCTGCCAGCTGGCATCTTTAACGGACTCAGGGGTTTACCGGCTGAAGACGTAGGTAAGACAACATCAAACACCACCTGGTTGGCCTGGAGAACTAGAATTCTCCCTAGAGCCATTAGCATACTTGGTGGAAGGACACTGCACTCACGATGCACCAAGTCCAAAGCAAAACAGGTAAAAATTTGTGCCATAGTGCTGCACGGGCATTACAGTGTGTCACTGCAGCAGAAGAGACACCATCAGTTCTTTGTTCCCTGGCTGTGGTTTCCCATCTGACCTGCTGGTACTTGCAGAACAGCCATCCCTACCATAGCCTTCCTGCTGTGCTAGGCAATACACGTTACAATTTATGGGTGCTGGCAAACCACCAGGATGATTGTCATGGCCAAATATCTCTCTCCTGCATAGGCAGGGCACGTCTCTGCTTAGGTACAGAAAAAGCCAAGAGAAATGCAGCAAGGTACAGAGGAGTCACGTCAGAAAAGCTGAGTAGTGTGCTTGGAATTTTACTGTGCTCTTAATTTGACTAGGAATCTCCCAAATCATTACTTTCTCTTCCCAGGTTATCCCTCAATCGCCTAGTCCACCCCACTAAAAACAGACAGACCAGCAACTTGTGACAGGCAATCTAGGGCCATTTTACAGAGATTTCCTGAGTTTGCAGCCAAGACACCATCCCAAGATTTGTTTTCAGCCTTGAGCACTCTCAGAAGTAGTCATACAGCAAATAGGTATTGAAATTCATTTCTCTGTACCCAAAGACAACCACAGAGAAATTCCTTCTGACTGGTAGCCTCCTCCAGACCGAATCATAACATCCCTTTTTTAAAATTAAAAAAAAAGCTAATTAAAAGGGGCACAATGAAATCAGGTTCTGAGAGGCTGCTTGTGAAAGCCCTTCTGAAATTGCAACTTGCAGGGTTTTAATGACTGCCAGTAGGATTGGCCTAAGTTTGCTTTTTTTAATTTGTTTTTCATTGCTGGATTTGGGAGGGAACGCTCTGGTTCCACCGGCAGCTGCTGAAGGTCTGTACCATCAACCGTTGCACATGGAGACCGGAGCGACCACCTGAACAATGAAACGCAGCCACAGGGACCAGCCAAATGTAGGAGACACCACACGTCCGCTTCAGCAACTCGGCACATGGCCACAAACAGTGACTTTCTCAGCAGATTTGCGACTCAGTTTCCCCACTGCATGCCGGTGCATTATCTTTCTCCTGGAGACCTTCAGACTGATTAAGTCAAATATGTCACATGATAAATGCTGAAAAGGAAATGAAAAGGTGAATTATAACTAATGATGGGCTGACTCATTACAACGAAGGTCTCGTTTTTGGAGGCACAGCCCACAGGCACAGCACTCACACAGGGAACATCCCACTCTAGACCAGTCAGCGGCTGCCCGTGGGGACCAAAGTGTTGTCAGGGTGGACCACGGCAGCAGGGTTGGGCCCTTGGTCCCGCGTCCTAGCTTCCATCCAAAGAAGACCCTGGGCATCCCAGCAGAGGGCTCCCAGACCAGGCAGAGGACACAGTGCACATCAGCGCACCCAGTTTTTGGGGAAGCAGGGCTGGTGTGCAGCATGCTGCGGGGAGAGCTGGCTCCCTGGGGTTCCTCTTGCGCACCCAGCCCCTCGGGTCCCTCATGCTTTGCCATGCAGGCAGTCAGAAAGGCAGCTGGTAAGAAGGGGAAAATCACCAAAGGAAAAGACGTGGGAGCTGGGAGCCAGAAACACCCCTGACAAGTGCAGCTGCGACTCTGAGGTGCATCTGGGTACTGAGAAACCAGACATCCCGAGACACCACCAATAAGTGCACAAACCAAGGGACTGTAATGGCAACTTATCATCTGGAAAAATGGAAACAGTCCAGAAAAGTGAAATTGCCCTGAAAGAACAAAAACATCTTACCTATTGGCTGTTCCAGCTGAAAAACGGCAATTAACAGCATCTATTCGTTGCTCAAAGTGGTGGTGTGCTACATCCTCTTAAAAAAGACTTAATTTTTACCCAAAATGGAGCCCTTCTCTCTCTCTCTGAGAATGTCCCATCCTGCACATACCTTTCTTTTCCTAAACCGGCTGAACACTGCATGAACCTGCTACGAGGTCTCAGACCAGGGCTGGGGATGCATGGATGATGCCAGGCTGTGACACGGGGAGTCTTTGAGGTGAGACTCTGTTACTTCACCGGTCCCCTTCACCCCTACTTTTGGGTTGGTCTGGTTTGCCCTCCTGCCTCTGGGACAGCTGGGTGCCCCTCTGGGACAGTGTAACAGAAGCACGCACCCTGACCGAGAGACCAGTGCTTCGGTTCAGGCACCACTGCCAAGTAGCCCTGACTGAAGCCAGCCCTGCTGTGCCAACCGCAAGAAGGGTGCTGGGCCACGTCTTCTCAGGGACAAGGCATCTCACCAGGAGCTAACAGTGCCAGCCTGAGCTGGTGCTCAGATAAACTAAAACTTTCAGGTTTTTGACAAAACTAAAACTGCTACTGCCGCACACCTGCACAAACATCAAAGCAGGGGTTGACTACGAGTCCATCACTTGGCACTATAGGTTCTGCAGCCCCCTGCGCCCTCCTGTGCGGCTGCAGGCTGCGGGGCGGCCATCTCCCTTGAGCAGGGACTCTCTCGAGGTTATGCCTTGAGGCTGAGAGACGCCTTACCCGGCACCTGATACCTATAACGAGATAAGCGACGTCTTACATTAGGCCTAAAAGTATATTGTATCCTAGTGACATTGATATATCCAGCTTAATTACTGGAAGTGTAGTAAGCAGTAGAATGTTTTACTGCCGTCTAAATTATCATTCAAACCAGTGTCAAATCACTGTCAAATCAGTGTTTCATCATCGTTAAATTTTTGCTTAATCATCATTTGATTACCATTTAATTATTATTCAATGATCAATTAATTATCATTTGATCATCATTTAACCATGAATAAAACCCTTTAAGTTTACCCCACAACAATGACCACTCTTAATAATTTACCTGTGACAGATGGTTTGGCCCCTTCTGAAATCTGTCTAATTCTCTTGATACCTGTATTACATGTCCGTATCAGTATCTTATCTATCATAAGCATATCTGCTGTTGTATCGATGGTAAGTTTGCAGTAACCTGTAATAGCATTTACCTACTTGTTTGCTGCTGTTATTGGTTGTTGCTATAATATTGGTCATTGCAATATTACTGGTTGTTTCTATTACTGATTGCTGCCATACTATTGATCGATACTGTATTATTGATTGTTGGCAGTAATTTGCAATAGCCTGAAATATATATTTGCTTTATTAATCAAAGGCTTTCTTGCAAGTGGCAATTTGTGTGGCGTATGTGGTAATCTGTAACCAAGCGTAGACACTGAGAGGACAGAGCCCCTGAGCGCCATGCCTCAGTGAGACCCACAAACCCCCAGCCATGCTCTCCAGATGCCTGTAGACCAGGGGACCCCTTGGTCGTGACGCCGTGGTGGCCTCACCATCCCCACTGTCCCCGCTCCGCCGAGCCTCACCTTGTAGAGCAGGGAGGTGAAGCGGGCCGGCATGAAGACCACGTTGCTGAGGCGGGCAGTGGGGCAGTGCTGGTCGATACTGGCCAGCAGTGCCACATCCCCCAGCTTGCCCTGCCCCACCACCTCCACGGGCACCTTCAGCAGCACCTCGCTCTGCTCCTCGTGCACGCCGGGCAGCAGCACCAGGCGGTCGTAGGGGCTCGCAGCGGCCAGGGCGGCCCGGAGGCTGCCGAACTCGCCCCCAACGCCCACACAGAGCCGGCGCCAGCCCTTCCGCCGGCGGAAGAGGGAGAGGCAGTTGGAGGAGTCCAGGTCCTGCGTGGTTTTGCTCCAGGTTTTGGAGGCCAGGTAGTGCTGTTTGAAGGCCTCTCTCCAGGACGGCGGCTCCACACCGGGACGATTGGGCCAGTTGGGGTGTCTGTGCTGGAGGCAGCCCAGGCAGAGCTGCCGCCAGCGTGTTCTGTCCAGGCTGAGGACGAGCTCGCTCCAGGCCCGGCAGACCAGACTGCAGCGGCCCAGGTCAGGGAGGTGCAGGTAGGAGAAGATGAGCTGCCACAGCTCCACCGGCAGAATGCCGACCTCCATCAGCACCTGCGAAGGACAGGACACAGCATCAGTGGGGAGCCCGGAGAGCTGCTGGGGCGTGGGGGGAAGCAAGCTCAGGCTGGCAGGGACACCCTCCTGTGGGGATGGGCAGGTCCCTGCCAGACATGGCTGCGCGTGGGCAGAGACGTACAGGAGCAGGCACGCAGCATCAGGCAGGCATGCCTTGGGCAGAGACACAGGCTCTGACCAAGCAGGGTTCATCATTCACCCTGCGGTGTGCTCCCATCACCATTGATCCCTCCCTCCCTCCACTGCTAGCCCTGCTCATGGGCCAGCAATGCCCAAACAAGCTGTTCTGAGGCCTCTGCTCTTTCAGGGCGGTTAAATCTCTGTTGCTTAGCCCTCGGGCTCAAAGACCGCGCAGGAACAAGCACATCCCTCTGCCCCTGGCATTGCCATGTCCCCTGCCATGGCTTTCCCCACCACACTCCATCAGCCCTCACAGACCACCGGCCCTCACAGGTCTTGCCAGCTGCCCCTGCAGGCACGATGCCTTCCTGGGACACTCGGCTCATCAGGAAAAGTGTGAAGCTTTCTCCAGAGGCCAAGTTCATCCTGCAGCCCAGTGGCTGGGGATACCGGCAGGATGCTCCAAGCAGAGGAGGGATCAAGAAGAAATCGTTCATGACTCCAGCAATGCACCACCAGCAAAACGGGCTCGACTCATAGTGGATGCAAGAGACCTGATCCCGTCCCAGCATGAGGCCGCTGCTGCTGAGGGTGTGCAACACCACGCCCCTCTGCTCTGGTTCGTGCCACCCCCTCCCCAGCGTTATTCCCCATGTCCTGCCCTGAGAAGCGGTGGGTGCCCGTGGCACAATGCCTCCCTTGATCGCAGGACTTCAGCCCCCACCTCCCACCCAGTGCATGCAGCTGCGAAGAAGCCTCCCGATGGGCTCAGTGACCTCCCACCACTCTCCATAAAGCGCTGGTCAAGCGGCTTCACTAAACAGGTAGGTATCCCTCAAAATTTACCACTTGGTATTTGAAAGTAGAAGTGTTATTATCAGTGACCGGAGAAAACAACAATGCACAACGGGGAGCTCCACGGTCCAGCAGCACTCCCCCTGAAGCAGCCTGCTTCATGCACATTATCCAGCACGCAGTAGGTGGAGATCAGTACTCCGGGATGGTAGGAGCCCTACAAACACCACAAAAAGCTGTGTACATCCACAGGCTGGCTTCAAGTCAGCTGAGTTGCCAGGGGAGCCTTTGCTGGCAGCAGTGGCTCTGACCCCGCACCGGCAGTTCTGGCTTTGCCCCTGCCTGACTCACGACTGCCACGGTGGGTGGGACCACGCACCCACTCACATGCCGGGAAACGCACTCAGGCAAGGGCTGTGGTTACCCTCTAGTGCCAGAGTTCATCTCTAATATGATGCCGTTAAAAGCCTTCGGGAACCAGGCTCCCTTCCTCTCTCACAAATGCAGGCTGGCACAGCAGGCAAGCACTTAGTGCTGTGAACAATATTCTTTGACCAAACGTGGGGAATTTTACTTCTCCTTGCAGATATCTTGATTTCCAGCTATCCTGCAACTATCACAAGGGAATCTGCTCAAGAAAGCACAGACTTTCCTTGAAGCTAAGTTCTTAGTTTGTCTGAGGGCCCTATGCAATGCCCTAGGCACCCAGTGGGGAACCACCCCCTTGAACTTGGCTGGAGGAGGTGCAGATTTGCTGCCCCGCTCCCACAGTAGCACTCCACGCAGTCTGCCAGGAAGAAAGGTCCCGTTGCAGCAGTGCTGTGGCCCTCTCAACTATGGTCCGCGGGGCTCGGCAGCTCTGAGCCTCTCCCCTGTATGACATCCCCAGCTTGCGCATCACGAGGCCATGGAAACCAGGCTCCGACACAGGAAGAGGGAGAGTTTAGAGCAGAACTTGGGAGGGAAGACTTAGTCTGATGCCCTTTCAAGCAGGCAAAGAGCTCAGCATCTTCTCTTTGCTGTTCCTCCCTTTCGCGGGGTTATCACAATGGGTTAAATTGTAATAAGCCTTGCCATTAAACTTTGTGGTAACAATACAAACACTGAAATAAAAATGAGCCATGGTCTCATTTCCCACCAAACCACTAAAATTAATCAAACCCCACAACAAAAAAACAATAAAATTATGCACTTTGTCAGTGCTTTGTATCTCTCAGCCCCTCCCCGGTGCGAGGCGACACTAGCGCCGAGCCCAGCCGCGAACGGAGGATGCCGCCTCTCCCGGGGGACACCGAGGGCCTCGCTGACGCCTTCCCGCAGCCCCGCACCGAGCACCCGGCGCCGGCGGGTGGGGAAGCGCGGCGACCGTCGGCCGACGGAGCCCGGGACAACCCCTGCGAGACGCGGTACCTGGCCCAGGAAGCCGGAGAACGAGGAACCAACCAGGGCAGAAGTTTCGCCGAGCCCCCCGCCGCCGGCGGACGCCCTCCCTCCGCCCCGCCGCGCCCGGCGGCTTTTCCCGGGTTCTCTGCCGGAGGGTCCGCAAGGGAAGGAGGGGGACACAGAAAGCGGCGGAGGCGACCCCGCCTTCCGGTCCCCCGCCGCCGCCGCAGTGCCGGCCTCACCTCCGCCCCGCCCCGGCGGGACCCGCGCCGCGCGCCGGGGGGCGGGGTTGGGGGCGGGGCTGCGGGGCGGAAGTCTCGTCCCGCCCCCGGCCTCGCCGCCGCTCGATTGGCCGAGGCGGGGAGGGGGCGGTGCCATCACGGCCCAGCTCCCCGGTCACGTGAAGGGGAGGCGCACCCGGCTTCTTCGTCCTCCCCGCACTCCCTCCGCGAGCGTCACCCAGTGCGTCACGGCGGCGCGGCTGCGTCACATCCCGGCGCCCGCACGGTGGAGGCCGCGGGGCCGGGTCGCCGGCGGAGGCTTCCGTCCCGTCCCGTCCCGTCCCGTCCCGTCCCGTCCCGTCCCGTCGCCATCGCCATGGCAACGGCCGCAGGTGTGTCATCGGGCGGGGCCCGGCTCAGCGGGGCAAGCGGGAGCTTGGCCCGGCCCGGCCTGGTCGTGGCGGCGGCTGCGCAGGCGCGGCGGGACTGGGAGCGGGCGGGGCCGCGCCGTCCCGCCGATCGGGTGCCGCAGCCGCCGCCCCGCGCTCCACCGCGGTGCCGGACTGACCTTGAGCGCGGTCGCGGTGCGGGCCGGCGGCCGTCCGCTGGGCCGAGGAGCGAGGCAGCGCTGCCGGCCCGGGAGGTGCCGGCGTTGTCTCCCGCCGGCCTGGCGCGGCCGCCCACTTGACGGCGCTGCCCTTACCCGTGCTCGCCCCTTCGCTTTCAGGTCGCCTGGTGCCGCGACCCGGCGGGGCCGCCGTCGTTCCCCAGCCTCCCCGGCAGTCCCTCGCCGCGGCCCGGCGGCACTGAGGCCTCCGCGGCGACGGCACGGGGAGCCCGCGGCGGCGATGCAGCCGGTTTGGAAGCTTCGGGAAGGGCTCGATGCTGCCGGCGACCGGCGGCGGCGAGCAGCCGTGGGCTGGTGAGCCCTGAGTCAGTCCGGTGACAGTTACAGCGGTAGGTGATGGGCTGGAGAAATCAACAAATGAATCCCTGAACCTTCCAGGTCAACCAGCGCAGCTGCGTGTCTTCAGGATTGGGCTAATTGTTTAGGATGAATATTTCTCACAGTTGATGGTGAAAGAGTGTGAGTTTGTGGTATTACTCCAATGAACTGGTTGAATGAATATTCAGTTCCCTGGGTAATCACAAACTGACTGGGCCAGGAGGAGTTGCCAGGTAGCATGTGTGTTCCACAGCAGTCAAGATGATGGGCAGCACTGCAGTCGCTTACCGGTATTACAAATACAGAGATATAATGCAATATCAGATAGCTAATGTCCTTTTCTTTATTCTTGTGTTTTTCAGACCTAGTGGGTCACGTGCCAGCATTTTGAAGGCCATGGTCGTTTAGGCGGGTAAATGGGTTGAAATGCTTCTTTAGAAGCACTGGATGTGCATTCCACAAGATGGTGACAGTGGCAGGCACCCAACGTACAGACCTTGGAACAGGGAACGTGATGTCTAAAAGGATTGTGTGTGCCCTCTTGCTCAGAGCACTTTGAAATCAGCTCCTGGCTTGTGGGGAGCTTCTGTATATAAATGGGTGGTGTATAAGCCATCTAATATGAATTCCTGTCCCTGATGTTGCTACTCATATTGAAAAAACATTTCATCTTTGTAAATTGTTTAGATGGCGTTTTCACTTGCCAGACTTTAAAGGATTAAATAGTATGTAACTGTAGGGGAAAAAACAATCCAGGTACATATGTGTTTTGTTTTAAAATAATTTGTGTACTTGGTCAAAATAATCTGTCAGGTTGCTTTTAGCAGTCCATGTTGTTTCTGTGTATCACACATCCTTCAGGTATCACTCACTTTTCTTGGGTTTTATTTTCCTCTCTCTCTTTGTTGTTTTTTTTTTCCCCTGACAAGATATTTTTTAAAAAAATTATTAAACGGTTTTTATCTCACCCCACAAGTTTCTTTTTTTTTTTTTTTTTTTTTAACCCTTTTGATTCTCCCCACCATCCCACCGGGGACAGGGGGAGAGTGAGCGAGTGGCTGTGTGGTGCTTAGTTGCTGGCTGAGATAACTGAAATAACTATTTATCATGGTTTATCTGTTGTTTTCTGTCACAGGGAAAGGCAGAGTGGAATAATCAGAATTTGTACTGCTACTGCATGTATTTTGCTTGGTTTTTTATTTCTTTTTTTCTTAGACTCTCTTCTGTCCCCACCACTACTCTCCAAGTGATGTGTATTTTATTAGTGTGAGTGTAGACCTTTCACTGTTTGAATACCATTGCACAGCGAATGGGGAAATCAAACATGTCAGCTCTAACGTAGCACTTGAGGAGTCCGTGTCTCAATGTCCTTCCCATTTTTTTTTCTGTTTTAATTTGTAAGCATACGGAAAGGAAAAACTGCCACTTTTTTAGGTCTCTGAGACTTGAGTAGAAAACCGTACAACATCTGTCACATCTGGCATTTGTTGCTTTTCTCCTTCAAATTTTATGGGCTTTCCTCAGACGTAAGATACCAGGTGCTGTTTGAATGATCCACTATGGTGAAAAAAGCTGTGGCTCTGCTCATGTTCGTTCTTTTCTTTTTTGATGTAGGGAAGGAGAACTGAGGTATACTACAGTAAGAAAAACAGTATGATGGATTCAGAAAGTTCTGCCCCAAAGAATTCAAAGGAATATCTAAGGAATGATGTAACAGCTACCTCTGGTAAACATTATCTTTGTGGCTACTGTGCGGCCTTCACAAATATAGCAGTCACATTTCCCATCCAGAAGGTCCTCTTTCGACAGCAGTTGTATGGTTTAAAAACAAAGGATGCAGTACATCAGCTGCAGAAGGACGGACTTCGAAACCTCTATCGTGGCATCCTTCCTCCGTTAATGCAGAAAACGACAACGCTGGCTTTAATGTTTGGCTTGTACGAAGATTTCTCCTCCCTGCTCCATATCCATGTGAGTGCTCCTGAGCTTCTCACTCGCAGCATGGCAGCGGTGCTTGCAGGGACCACGGAAGCTCTTCTTACACCTTTTGAGCGGGTTCAGACTTTGCTTCAGGACTACAAACACCATGATAAATTTACAAACACTTACCAGGCTTTCAAGGTACTGAAAGTCTATGGGATGAGAGAATATTATCGGGGATTGGTGCCTATTCTGCTCCGAAATGGACCCAGTAATGCACTCTTCTTTGGCCTGCGGGGACCTATCAAACAGTGTCTGCCTGAAGCAACTTCTTACAGCACTCATTTGGTCAATGACTTTATCTGTGGAGGGCTGTTGGGCGCCATGCTGGGATTCTTGTTTTTCCCAGTGAATGTTGTAAAAACTCGCATGCAAGCTCAAATTGGTGGTGAATTTCAGTCCTTCTCAAAAGTCTTCGTGAAGATCTGGCTGGAACGTGATAGAAAACTGAACCACCTTTTCAGAGGAGCCCATCTGAATTACCATCGTTCTGTCCTGTCCTGGGGAATAATCAATGCAACCTATGAATTCTTGCTAAAGCTGTTGTGAAAACCACTGTCTTCCTTCGGCTCTTCTGTTCATTTGGGTATTGGTACATATGACGTCACTTAATCCCAGGGAACAGTGCCTGCGTAGTGTGAAAGGTAATTAGTCTTGGCCTTCAATATTTATGGAGTGAATGGTGATGCATCTAAACCTTGGTGCAATTAAGATGAACTTTTTAAAGTATTTATTTGCTGGCAGGTGAGTTTACCCATAATGGAGCTACTAGACAAATACAAGGTTTTAAAAAAAAGACTTACGTTAGTCCAGCAGCTTATTTTGTATCACTCCCAAAATTTCTTAACGCTCCATGATGGAATGTGCTCCACTGCCCACGTTGTAGAACATCAAAATCAAGGAGGGGCTGATGAAAACTTATTGCTTTGCCTGATAAACTACAAAATCTCGATTTAAGAGCTGCATTTTCAAACGTTTTAGGATCGTAAGTAGCCCATTGTTTAAAGATAACAGGGCAGATCCAGATGAGGATCACTGAAGTTAAGAACTTCAAGCTTAAGCTAAGCCTGCGCAAACTTTTCTGCCAGCCATTTTGATGCTTGGCTTTTAGATGAACATTTCATTCAGCAGCGTAAGAGTGGCTACTTGATGTTTAACTTTGGTGTAAGCTGACTCCAGTTCAAAGTGGGATCTCTGTGTTTATGTACATGTGTGCCTTCATGTGAAAAAGGGAAAAGTGGAAGGAATGAAACAGCAAATTTACTAAAGCTTTAAAGTGCCCTTCCTGGTTAAAAAAACCTTCTATTCATAAACATGGAGTTTGTTCTGCCTTTTTTTTTTTGTTGTTGTTGTTGCATTGCTGCTTTTTCTGTTGCTTACAGCTTTGGGGCCAGAAAGAAGATGGCCCTTTCTGTGACGCTCATGAAATGGTTCGGCTTCCCACAGTTGTGAAAGTAGCTCACAGACACAGCGCTCTTGTACTGAGATTTCTTGTCTTTTGCAAATTACTTCTGTTTCATTTGGGCTGTGGAATAATGGATCACAACAAGATATTTTTTCCTGAAACCTGGAGTTCTGCCCAGTTGATGGCTACTCTTTAACAGTTCTGTAAGACGGGATTGTACAGCAGCACTGACAAGATGAGGTTTACGGGTATTACCCGTTTCAGTGGAAGTCTGTAAGTGTAGCAGAGATGACAGCCAAAGATGACCTTAGAAGCAGCTAGGTAGGAAAGATACAGCATTTGGAGATGTGTTTAAGGACTTCTGTAGGTGAGTACTGAAAAAGACTTACAGAAACATGAGTACTGTGTGTCTTACAGACTTGGGAGTGGAGAGATATGACTTCAGGCCCTAGAGAAAGGGCCAGAAGAGCAAGCATGACCATAAACCAGGTGAGGGTCTTAAAAAAAACATTTGATTCTCCTGGGGGACTTTATGTTGTGAAACTCTCTATATAAAACAAAATATTTTGGATGATGGAGGGCAGGAAAGCTTTTGGAAACTGCTCTGAATTGGTCTTTTCTTAAGTTTTGGAGTGGCTATTACTGTTCTAATTTGAGTTTTACATTTGCTAAACTGTCCCCAAATATTGATTCTAATCAGTGTGTTATAATCATAATATAGTCCCTAGCTTCTCAGTCAAAAATGGCCAGGCGCAAGTGAGCATTCTTGTACCCGAATGTTGTGATTATCTGCATTTGAATAAAATGTTTACTGAATGTTTGTTACTGTCAGAATCTGATTTTTACCAGTGTACTTTTTTTGTAATCACTCCTTGATGGAATAAAAAAAATTTGCATCCCATTTCTCTGTGGAAGATAATACTTCTTTAATGTTGGGAAATCTGAAGTGTTGAGGGTAAGAGTTTAATGTAAGGCCGCCACTAAGTGGTGATTGTCACTACTGGAGCAAAAAGAAAAAAGCGTGGTCATGGTCTGTTGCTGCCCCTGCTCAGCTGGTGCCGTTCGATGGGGTGCTCTGCAAGTCTGTGCTCAAGTACCCTCTCAGCTTTGCTTTACCATCACTGACAGTTTTACAACACAAAGGAAGTGTCTGCTTAACAAATTACAGATGTTTTATCTGTAAGAGGACAGATACTCATCACTGGTGAGGAGAGGGGTCCAGTGAGTTTTAGCACGCAAAGTGGCTGTGAGATGGAGGATGTCGTTTACTGAACAGGGCATGTTGCCAGTCCAGGTGGCGTGCACAGAAAAGTTGCAATGCTTCAACTGAGATGTAAACAACTCTGTTCAGGCAAGTTTCAAGATTGTTTCCAGTCTTTGCAAGCTGACTATAGCCATACTTCATACAGTTGCAATGTAAGCATACGCGTGATGAAAGGGTGAGGGAAAAGCCCAGCTTGTGGTGCTTCTGCGTGCTGTGTCCTGCACAGGGCAGGGTTCCCACAGGAACTGTGAAGGAAAAGGTGTATTGGAGAGAAGTGGCCTTGGCCATCTTCCCTGCTGGGGTGGCACCCTTTAATGGGGAAAGCTCAGTTGTCTGTTACCTTGAAACTAAACGAGGACCTGTCCTGAACAGCAAGAGGGGCCAGGCCTCAGCTGCTGCCTTCTCTGAAAACCTGCAGCTGGCACCAGCCGCTATAGTAGCATTTTAAAAAGGATTGCTGGTGCCTCAGTTTCTCTCTTGGTGGACTACAACAGCTTTATTCCAGCTAAAGAAGGGAAGGGGAATTCCACCAACAAGATAACAGGTAATACTGCCAAAAGAAAGACTAATAGAGCTAGACTTTGGGTAATGACTACTTTGAACAAAGGAGGGCAATATTACAAAATGCTGTATCCCTTTGAGGCGTGTTTTTCCAAAACCCTTGTATGCTTATGTCATGGTTTAACCCGAGCCTGCAACCAGAACCAGGTGGCCGCTTGCTCCCCCTGAAAGAAGGGTTGGGGGAAGTCAAAAGAAAAAAAAGCAAGGGGAAAGGGAGAAAAAAAAAAATCCCACCTCATGGGTTGAGGTAAAGAGAGTTTAATAGAAACAATGACAGAAAAGGAATTATAATAATGGTGTGGGTCACTCTCACTGCCCAGTGAATTGGCACCGTCCTGAGCAGCGATTGCAGATTCCCACCCTTTGGCCAACCCCTGTTTATATACCGAGGATGACGTCTATGGTATGGAATATTTCATAGGTTATTCTGTTCTGTCTATCCTTCTATAGGAAGCTGAAAAAAGTCCTTGAACAGTGTAAATATCACTTAGCAACAACTAAAACCAATAGCTATTACTGACATTCCATTCACAGCAATCACTAGAAAGAAAATTAACTCCCAGCTGAAACCAGCACAACCTATTTTATGCTAAGCAGGGAGCCAAATTGGCACAGTTCTTATCTGTTTGCAGGGGGTAGGTGGGAAGACCACAGCCTTTTGCCTGGGAAAATAAACTCGTATGGAAGGCAACAGCTCTCTGCAGTCCTGACATGATGGCGTGGCTGGGAAAGGCAAGAGGCTCCAGTAACAGCCATGAGAAATAAACACGGGGAAGTCAATCTGGGAGAGTCATTAGGCTTTTCTCACAGAAACCAATGCCATCACATCCCTAACAACTAGACAGAGACGGCTCCTCCCCTCATTTATTATGCAGTGTACAAGGAGGGGGCGAGACTAAGCCAGAAGCACTGACAAGCCCAAACAGCATTTTTTTGCGGTGTCAGAGTAGGTAAACTGGATATAGCACATGACTTTAGGCTGTTTACCACTTCCTGCTCTGGTGGTCTGCATCAAACAGGGCTGTTGCACAGCTAAGAGGTTCAGAGTGAAATTTTGACGCTTCTGCTCTCATTTTCAGGAAAACTCGACAGAACAGCACTACAGCTGGGCTTGGGACACACACCCCTGAGAACTGCACAGCAGCTTAGTATTAATTACTGCCTTTATAGCAAAGCCAGGGCAACAAAGTGTGCTCATTTCCTCCGCTGCTTAGCTTGTATTCCTTCCCCCAACTCAAATCCACCTGCTGACTCAAACCCAGATGTTGCGCTGCTCCTGTGTGAGTTGAGGCCTCATTTACACGGACCACTGCAGCTGATAACCGTGACCTGCCCCATGTGCCCCACTGCTGGTGCCTCAGGTGATGTGAAACGAAGGCGAGTTTGTTTTTGTGCAGATGCTGCTTTCATGGTGGCTGCACTGGAGCCCAGACCTTCGCCAGGGGAAGCACTGCAGGGCAGCGTGTCGCTCTTGGCACAGGCAACCCGGGACCCGCTGCTCAGACCCGGCTGCCCACAGCAGCGCAGGCCCGAGAGTTCCCAGGACAGTTCCCAGCTTCAGGCTGGTCCTGGGGACAGATTTGAGCTCACCTCTGCAAGGCTCCTTCAGCAAAACTTTACGCGAACAGCAATGCTCCTTTCAAGAGTTTGCTGTTTGAACAAAAGGAGCTCTCTACCTGGCAGGTACTGTCTCAGGCAGTGGAATGGTTAATTACACTTAGTTTGTCATTATGATACTAGCCCCAACATCTGTCCTGCTCTCTAGAGCTGCTTCTTCTCACAAGCATGCTTGACGGTAAGGACAGTAGCCAAGAAACCTGCAGAGGGGAGACCTGCAGTTTGTTTTGCTCTACGCGCTGGTTTTTTCCTCTTAGTTACACGGAGTAGATAAGAACCAGCGAGCATTACAGAACAGAGCTCAGTGTAAGATAAATACATTAAAATAGATTTTAATTCATTGAATTATTGTTTAGTTTATTATGCAAGCAAAAGAAACTGTCCACAAATAGTAAATTACTGTACGGCTGTAAGTACAATATTTTCAGAGCAGGTCTGATACTTCCTATACTGTATTAAAAGGCTACAATTTTTACTATGAAATCTCAGGTATTTCAAAATATTCTACATGCACAATTTGTTCTTGTATTAAAAACCTTACACTTAACTGAAGATACTTAGTGCTTAAGAAAATGCACTTTTGACCAAGATCAGGAAATGAGAAGTTTCTTTTTCCTGCAGGATGAAAATATTATGGGCTGTTGACTTTTTCCCTTTACTCCACCTTTTTTGAATCTTGTAAACTAGATTTTTTAAAAGCTTTCATTTGGCAAGTGTATTTCTTTCTTCTAGGAGTTCACATTTCATAGAGCAACAGACCCATGTTTTACGGTATCAGGACCTTCTCCACATCAGTATTACCCAAATTAAAAAAATAAACCCAACACCAACAAACAAACAAAAAAAACCCCACCAAAATCAACCAATCCCCCCCCCCAAACCCCAGAAAAACCTGATGTTTACATTCTAATTCTGGTAGTAGGCAATCAAACTGTCCTTACCAAGACTCCAAGAGTGCAAACAAACGTGCGTGTGTGTGTCTGTCTGTATCACTGTGCTTTTCCTCCTATCCCCAATAGTTCCGTTTGGAGGTTACATTATTCCCTGAACTACCCATGTTTGACAAGTGAACTGATGCCCCATGGCGGAATATACACTGAAATAAACACACACACACACCTCATACAGAGAAAGTACATACACATGAAATTTCACTGTATCGTCCCATTAATAGTTTCTCTCCCCATCCCCACAAATGTCTGCAGTGATTTAAAGACTCTAATGGAACACTCAGAAAATGCATTTACTCCCACAACATAAAGTCACTGGACTACTACAACAGGATTACTACCTTCAAACACTAGTTTGGTTCCTGTAGATGCTGCTATTTGTTCACATTCCCACAGAGATCTTAATTATGCAGTTTATCTGCTTCTGCTGATCAGCCATGCTGTGAATGGAGGAATTCTTTTACTACAGAAGTTAATGAATATGAAACCATGCATTTAAAAAACGTACTGCATGCTTTACAGTCACACAGAGAGCTCTATCTTCAGTAGGAAACACTGTAAAATTTGTCAAGTAATGTAACGCTTGAGTGGTCAAAAGTCAACCAGCGTAAAGAAGCCTCCGGTGTAAGTCGTTACCATACTCTGCTTTGGTGCAGTCTTTCATCTACTATTTGAAACATTTTCTTATATGTATTTCAGACAGTTTTATACAGTTATAGAAGGTTAGGAATTCATCTTTTGAAACATAACAGTAAGACACACTGTTGTTTTGGTTTTTTTTACTATCGAGAAATAGTCCAAATCTCACCAACAAATTACTTCATTAATTCAATAAGGCAAGGTAATACTATTCAGAAAGACTGAAAATCAGTCCTTCCACCAAGATGCAACTGCAAGGTATACCAGTTATAAACTTCGGAATAGTGTTTCATTAAGTGTTACGTGAGCTTCACAGGTAGGAGATGAACCTTCACTGAAAATTTCCAAGTATTGTTGAAAAGGAGTAATCAAACAATCAAGACCCAAGATTACCTCCTTACTCTAATTCAAACTCTTACAACGTAATCAGAAGAACTAGGTAACATTTCTACAGCATACACGGACAGAATCCATCTTAATATGCATGTGCTGGACACACTACAGAAGTGCCAATGTACCATCAAACCCCTCAACCAGGTCAGCTTGAGATCAGCCCCACGCTCCTGCTCCCAGGGCAGGGACTGTCACCCACCGCCCCCAGCGTGGGCGCCGCGGCTGGCACCCGGGTGGGATGACACGTCTCGCTTCGCAGTAAAGTTCCTTATGCAGAAAAGTCAGTGTCCACCGTTTCAGCACAATACTCGTAAAAAACAGCGTATCATGAGGTAGAATTTAAAAAGTAACACTCAGTGCATATTAACAGGCATAGAATTAAAGTCACAAGCAATCTACCAGTTCAAATAATTTCTGATAGGAAAAACCAAAGCCAGCTATGAAAGCAAACGAACCAACCAACTCAAGAACTGCTTTGATTTCACGGGTGCTTCTTCGCCTCCAAAATGAACACAGTTCAAGACTGTGAGAACAGTATTCAAGATTTCTTCAAAATGTCACCTGTAGCCCCTTTAATGATTAGCAAAGCACTAAGTAAGATGAGAAAACAGCAGCCTAGAAGTGGGAAGAGCAAGTGCTTAGGGAAAAAGCCATCATGGTCCAGTGCAGGGACAGGGGGAGAACAAGCTGCTAATGGGGTTTTTTTTTGGCGTTTGGTTTGGTTTTTTTTTCCCCAAATACCTTGGCTAATTAAAAACTCCTTGTAGCTTAGCTCCTCCTTTGCATAAAAATACTATGTTCCACAACTGTCCTCAAGTTTTCTGTACAATTCACTTCCATTGCTTTAAGTCATTAACGAGGGAAGTGCCCCTGAAATGCTTCTAACAAACACACAAATCCTCGCCGCTCCACCTGCAGGTTCGTGTTCACAGGCTGTTATTTGCGTTCACATGGAGCTGGGTGCAGATGGAAGCCACGTGTTTCTAACCGGTCTGATACACTTGCGTATTTTATTCATTTAGTCACTATGCCCCATTTTTCATGGCTCAGCCAATTAATTTAAAATTAAAAGAATACCTTTTTATGAACTGTGTTCCTTGCCCACAGGTCAAAAGCATTCAAAAGGTACAAGTATTTGAACTCAAGAGTTGATGTTTTAGAAGACTTCACTTGCGATTTCATCGGTGTACTTTTGAGTTCCAGACAATAGTTTCAGCAGCAACAGAACTGCTCAGAAGATACGCTACAGAACATTCCAACCTATGCGTTCCTATCTGATAAGACCATGGGCATTAATTTGCATTTTAAGTTAACTGAGTATATTTACTTAAAAAACTTTTCTTCCTCCTCCTGCAGCTGGGATGCTATTCTACTGAGATACCATCACCAAATAATTCTGTTAAAAACCCACGAGAAAGAAAGTTTAGGACTTTTACCAAAAAGTAGGAAGTCTGTTATCTGCACACACTTGACTACTTGAATGTGGTCCTTTAGCAGTCAGTTCCCAGAGGTGACGAAAACCCAATGCAGGAGTAATTAACTAGTCCTCAGATTACCAAATACCCAGTATTGGAGGCTTTGTATTACTAAAGAAATTCCCAAAAGAGAAAATCAATTTTTTTTTTTTCTCATAATGCAGAGGAACCTTAGATTTCAGATTTCTCCACCAACACCCAGAGTATGCTACCTACACAAATTCAAAACCACAAGAGGATCCTTGGGCTTATGTATTTCCAGCAATCTCATCTGCATAGATGTCTTCCTTTTCCCCAAAC
Organism: Larus michahellis; assembly: GCF_964199755.1. Classification (NCBI taxonomy): domain Eukaryota; kingdom Metazoa; phylum Chordata; class Aves; order Charadriiformes; family Laridae; genus Larus; species Larus michahellis. The sequence continues at coordinate 87,606,278 of NC_133930.1, forward strand.
ACGTATTTTGCAAAAGGCTTTTTAGGAGTCAACTTTTAAAAAGCACGCTCTGTCGAGCTGGAGATAGTGAATCTGAACGCCAAAATATGACAGTCCTTTTTAGGTAGAGTTTTCCTCCTGAATTGAGTGTGTGATTGATCAGCAAAACCTTAGTGAAATACTGAAAAAAAAAGATCTTGGAACATGTAAGTAATGAGAATATTACAAACTGATACTGATGTATGAGACTGAAATAACTGCATTTACAAGGTTAGCTGTATTAACTTGAGGCCTAAACTTGGCATTCATACTTAATATGTGATTTAATGGCGAACATTAGCATTTTTCACATCTTACGATAAATTACCGGTTGAATCCAAAAAGATCTTATTGTAGGCAGGCATGCTTTTTATCCATTCCCAAACTGACAGTACATGTGAAGAAAGGCTCATCTGGTGATCCTACGGACCCGTCCTACATGAATTCCTCTCACAGCAATGGTGCGGGTGAGGTGTAGAAGAAGAGTCAGGTGGGACATAGCCTTAACATCAGCAGAAAATTCTGCAGTGTTAAGTTTCAAACGTGGGATTACGGTTTAGGTTACGATGTGGAAAGCTCCCTACAACAGAAACCCTGGCGGCTGAGAAGTCAAAGCTGCCCGAGAGAGGCTGGCCGAGGACACCCCCTCACACGAAGTGTCCCAACAGTTCATCTGCAGTGGTTACAGGGCAGGGGGGTTAATGGGCCTTCACCCATTCAGCTCCTGCTTCCCTGCCCCAGTTTCTTCCTATTAAATTCTCTTGAGGAAAAAATGCAGCTACATCTCCATCCAAAACCTCTTCCTTCTGGCAGTAAACACAATATATGCAAACACAGAAAACCACATGTTAACTGCAGCAAACATTACAGAAAGTCGGCTCATTTTTCTAGCCAATCACAAACAACCAAATTAATATATAAATTAAAACAAAATTTTCTTTTCTTTTGTGACAGTAACTAACTGTGTCAGTTACGTAGAAAAGCAGCTCGTTATCTAATAATCACCATATGGTAGCTTCAGCAACAGAAAAGGCCAAGGAGGTGTACGTGAAGAAGTCCAGCTCCTTTGGAACAAGGAGGCGGCGTACCTGAGGGCGCCTTTTGGCTGAACTGCAACCCTTGCCCCCTCTACATTTGTTTTGAATAGCCCACTTCAAGTTGCATCAAAGGAAATTATCAACAAGTACTATGGTACAAACAAACCAGAACAATGACTCGATGGCACAGGATCAGCAGGAGCAGAGGTCTGCTTGGAAGGCTGGAAACACAGCATGTGGAAGTGGACTGGTGGGTGCAGTATGAGAATGCACAGAGTGCTGGGCTGGAAACTGGTTCCGCTGTTGTGTTCAGAGACCATAGCAACTATGATCTTGTCTGGATTTAGAAAACTCAGAAAGAACATACTTCAACTAAACTGAAGTGAAAACCACAAACGTCTGAAGGTCCTGTTGATGCAAGATGTGCCTAGAACTTTGGCTGATACAGAGAAACACATCCGCTAAGGCACCCCGAGGCAATCTGACAGTGTGTTGGAGAAAACTTGGTTGTCAGTACCACGTCATTGTGGGAGTAGAGGGAACGGATTTCTTTCAGGGGACTGGCTTCTTTGGGCAAACAGTCGACAAGTTCGCTGCAGTGTGCATCAAACCCCAACAAGCGGATCCCAAAGCCATGCGGGGATGAAATCATCCGGCCATCAGGACTAAAACAAAGTTCTTTGATGTAACCCCGGCCCACATTGGCTTCTTCAATGCAATGAGTCAATCGCAGGGAACAGCGAGGCGAGACAGGGCGCACAGGGGCTCCTTCCTGGAATTCATAGACACAAGTCCACTAAAGAGAGAGGCAGAGAAAGGAATGTTGAAATAAAAGTACAGCACTGCAAACACTCGTTCTCTCCCACCGCATGTTAAGCGAATAACACAAGAACGACCAATACGACTGCTTATCTACTCTTTGATACACACCGACTAAGAAACACAGAAGACAGGCCAGTCCATTGGCATCTCCTCCGCTTTGAACTGTCTAAGCAAAAAAGCTGCGTTTTTAATTAAACAGGTGCTAGATATAATCTTTTAAATCTAGTTTTTATCTGGAAAGAGCAAAGCCTAATCCTTTGGCCAGGCATCTGCTCTAATTTAGTAAACATTTAAATGAAATCTATAATAAAGTAGAACTCGGCCTACTGTAATTTACAATTGACCGTTGGCATCTTATGCCCTTAACTTCAAATGGAAAGAAATCTTGAAACAAGAGGTAAATACATTTTTGAAGGAGTGTTATGAACAGCTCTATAGCCAGATCAGTACTTGTGAGACAGCCAGGGATTTTAATGTGTAATCTAATTATCTAATCTCAAACCAAATGCAAAAACAGCTCTATGACAAAGTTTATATTGTGTTGAAAGATCCATTTCAGCCACAAGGCAAAAGAACTGTTCTTAGTTCTGTTCCATGTATTCTACTGAAATAAACACAAAGGGAACAATACTAATGAATATTAATAGAAGACAGTAAGTCAGACACTAGGACTATGCGAAATTATAACTAGGTCAATCACCAGTATCAGCCAAACCAATATAATATTTCCATTTTCAAAAAATTCTGTGTCGTATACTGGTTTGATGATAAGTTTACAGAACCAGCATTAAAATTTGTAACAAATCTGCTAAGCTTTCATTCGGTCCTCTACACACCTGTAAGAGGTCACCATTACAAAGAATGGCTTTCTTCAAACCCCAAACAAATAAACAAACAAAAAAAAAACCCGATAAAAAAAAAAAACCAAACCAAACCAACCCCAATTTATATCAGCTATCAAATTAACTAAACTGTTTATTATTGGTCAAGTATTCAAATAATTCTTTGTGGTTTTGGAAAATAAATATAAAAGCTCTGTGCCTTGAAAACAGAGTGGTCTGCACAACTGCCACGGCAATAACTTTGAAATAACCCTAGGAAAAAAGGTGTTTGCAAGAGGACCATCTGATGGAGCTCAGGTGTTCTGAAGGCTCTGGCTGAGCTTTAAGTGAACTTGAGTTAACCCGGAAGTTACTTCTTCAAAAGCAGGTGCTCTAAAACACAACCCGCAGGCTCTTGCTTTTTGTATACAGTCCATGAAGTTTTTTCGCTATTCTGAGTGCACTACAGACTGCTTGTTTGCCTTACAACAGGGTCCCAGTGCAATATAGCAGCTATTATGTGACACTTCACAAACAGAATCTGGGGAAACATGATCCAACACTGGCCTTAAAGTCTGCCATTAGGGAGAGCCACCACACAGGAAGACCTGGACAGGCTGGAAGAGTGGGCTAACATACCATATGAACCACATGAAGTTCAACAAGGACAAGCATAGGCTCTTGCATCTGGGAAAACATCATCAAGGAGTGTAGCACAGGCTGGGATCTACTCAACTGCGGAGCAGCTCCATGGAAAGGGACCTGGGGGTTCTGGTGGACAAGCTCAATATGAGTGAACAATGTGCTGCTGTGGCCAAGAAAGTTGACGGGACGCTGGGTTGCATCACTGAGGGCATCACCAGCAGAGATAACGAAGTCATTATCCCACTCGACTTGGCACTTGTCAGGCCACACCCAGAATACTCTGCAAAAAAGTTGTGGATGGGTTGGAAAGGGTCCAGAGAAGGGCCACCAAGATGATCCAAGGTTTGGGAAGCCTGCTGTATGAGGAAAGGCTGAGAGAACTGGGTTTGCTAGCCTTCAGAATAGAAGGCTTAGGGGAGACCTTATCACCATATTCCTTTATTTAAAGGGTGGCTACAAAGAAGATGGAGACTTTGTTTTTACAAGGAGTCACATGGAAAAGATTAGGGGTAATGGGTACAAGTTACTCCTGGGGAGATTCGGATGGGACACAAGAGGAAAAATTTTCACAATGAGAACAATCAGCCATTGGGATAGCCTCCCTAGAGAAGTGGTGGATTCCCCAACATTGGACGCTTTTAAGATTCAGATGGACAGGGTGCTAGGCCATCTTGTTTAGACTATGGTTTGCCAAGGAAGGTCGGACCAGATGATCCTTGAAGTACCTTCCAACCTGGGATTCTAAGACTCTATGATTCTTTAAAGCTGTTTTTACGGGACTGAAATCTGCAAGTGGTATATGAGCTGTAGATGGTCTTATGACTTATTACTTCAAGTAAAGGTTTGAAATGGATTCTGCCAGAAAGATCATTGATACCCCCTTTATATTTAAGTTGCAGAGTTTTAGGATGAGAGTTGAAACCAAGGCACTCTGTTACATAAACTTCACTGGAATGCATCACATTCAGACCTATGGCGTGGCAGTTTTAAGGAGATGCAGAAATACACCATGAGGTTTTTTTTACAGCAGTGTAGGAGCAGCCTCTGGAAAGCATCATCAGCACAGCAGGAGCACTTCATCCTTGAAGCACCAATGGAGGTAGAAAACATTCCAAAGGCACTTGAGGAATTCAGAGGAGCTTCTCTGCTCAACTTGGACCACGTACACAACTCTCTAATCCTCTGTCTTTTCCAAGTTAATGCCACCTACATTTTGGCAGTTACATATTTTTAAGTCATGTATTCGGCAGCACAACTGTTGTTTGAAAACTCTTAACAGAGCCGTGACCTATAAAACGTATTCTGTGACAGAGATGGACAACAGGAGTATTGAATGCAGGATACAAAGTCATATGAGATCATTAAAAAAAAAAAGGAAAAAAGAATTTCATGATCTTTGTAAAAAAAACTTGTAAGCAGCAATAACAGACTCATTTATTCAAATGCAAATTTACCCCAAAAGAAGGAAATCTCAATACAGTTGTATGTTCGATACATCTTAACGTATTTTTTAAAAAAACATATTTGTTTTACCTCCTGGTCATCTGTATTACTTGAGCACCGAAGAAGCGTAGCCCACCCTTTTGGATGTAGCTGTAGTGATGTAATGCAATTGCCTCGATCTCTTTCTCCAGGAACCTCTGGTGTTAAGACCTCCAAACTATTTCTAGGTGATCCACCTACAAGGGGAAGTCAAGGTTAAGGTCTCAATGAAGTCTATACACTGATCTTCACCTCATCAGTCTAGTGCCGAAATGAGGTCAAACAGGTGACACTTTCACCTGACTGCTAGAGAAGACCGCACCTTTATGAAAGGATAAATCAAATACGAAAAACTGAAGCTAATACCAACGGGTTCAGGCCTGATTTTAAATAGCTTATTTTTTGAAATTTGCCTTCCAAGAGCTGTGTTAAATCACCTCATATTGTGAACTAAGTCAGAGTTAGCTTTCCACACCTACACTCTTCATTATCATTAAAACAAAGTCTAGAGAGTGTTTTTTCTGTAAGAACTACTGGTTCTCAAACTTCTGAATTCCTTCCAAAGTCTGTTCAGCTGTATGCAGTTTGCCTCCCTGCACCCCCTCACCCCTAGAAAGCTTTTCACCAGTAAATCATGCCCAAGTATCCAGATAAGCCTCCTCCTTTCATAAGTACAACTGAAATTCTCAGAACCAAGGGTAGTTAAAACTTAACATTATATTTATTTTAAACTGCATGTGATTCACAAACTATTCACCAATTTGCCAAGTTCACACTGACTCTCTGAAATGTATCCTAGATTCAGAGGAAGCCTGCTAACCATAGGATCATCAGTTTTCATAGCTCTGTAGTTAGGTAGGACTTGGTTTGTAATCAGAACTCCACAAAACACCGTGTCCACATTTGAGACGTCTTTGCGTATTCTTTTTCCATGCTATTCACTTCTTATGGAGAAACTGCAGACACATATTCCCATCATTAAGGAATACAAAAAGCAACATAGCTATGTTCTGCTTCGTTGTTTTTTTTTCCCCTAAAGGTCATTCATGCAAACTTTGTTTGAGGAAAAAACACAAGGGAAAGAGAGCATCTCTATGTAATAACAATAATGTACTAATATAAAATAAAGATCTTGTTGCTGTCATCAGATTTCTTGGAAAAAAATTATCAGATCCCCAGCCTTCGCTGTGCAACAGTATTTTATTGGTTTATTAGAAGTCATAACGATGCTATTCTTTTAAAAGTCACAGAGACAAAAGCTATTATACTCTGGCCACTTATAGATACAAAGAGTCAAAGTCCATGATTTTTTTTATTATTATTTTTTTAAAATCTTTTCCTACCTTCTCGCTGGGAGGACCGCGACATGTGTTTCTCAGACAGTAGACCTGAATCATTCTGGTGACATGGTGAACCAACAGCCCGAGGACCAGACGAACCTGATGAAGTTATGTCTGCAAACAGCATGAGCCATGTGAACATCCCAGCTATGCACAGCCCACTTATTACGCACGTCCCTCACTTATCCCTCCTTAGAAATGTTAAGTAAAGGGTAAGGCACCCTGTTAAGAAAACACTTTTGAAAGCTCAGTTTATACTCTAAAAGTACCATTCTGTTTGTGCCTCATACAAATAAACTGCCAGCACAACAAACTCTACTGGGAATAAGAGGCAAGCTGCTTTCCTTCCTTCTTATGCACTGACACTACTAGAAACTGGGGCATGAATTCTTCCCGAGACCACTCTCTTTACATTCTGACATCCTAAACGGCAGAGTTTCTGTCAGTATTTTGCTCTGTTAGTACCACAAAGCAGTGACATTTCAGAGCAGGCGATTCTTCCAGGTCTGCTGCCAAGAGCAACTACACCACTACACAAAAGCCATTAGTAGTTGCTGGAGCCCACGTACAGTCAGCCCACTTAATGTGAGTTAAGTTTCTTTTTTACAGGACCGAGATAGATAAATAAAGCTAGAGACTCCCAGCTCAAGGTGACAAAATTCCACAGGCGCTTTATCCTGTAGTGCTGAAGTCTTGATACCAAAAATCACTCTAGAGACTCTACCTGAGTCAGAACCGTACAGATCCGTATGACCCCCTGAACAACAGAACTGCTGCTGTGCCAAAAACTTCCTCATCAGAGTCCTTCTGACTCTACCTCTGCCTTCTTTTGCTAGCTAATAGTATCCCATAAAACAACTCAAACACAGAAGCTGCCAGAGACTCTTCCACAAGCATTCACCTGAACTTGTTGTCCTCCTAGCTCTTAAAATGGGGTAGCTGCCAACCTCTAATGATTTGTTTAGGTCAAGGTCATGCAAAATCAGAAGATATCCAGAGGAGGTTGAGATCAACATTTTGGAACAGTCTGGAGTCAGCCTCATTCGCATAAGAAAACGGGTGTGAAAAAACTTCTTGTGGGGACATCCATCTTCTGTGCACCTGGACAGTGAAAAAAACCCACAAGAAATGGCTGCAATTAGCTTTGACTCAAGTCCCTAATAATGTCCAGAAGAGTCCAAGATCTGCTGAGCATCCTTATTAATTCAAAAACTTTTTTTCAGTACTGTCTTTATCCTATTTAAATCAGATTTTAATGAAATGGCAAAAGTCACATTTTCATACTACCACAACAATGAAGACAGAGATTTTTCAAAAAAAAAAAACCCAAACCAACAAAAAAACCAAACTACATTTTGTCACGTCAGCAAGAAAAGCTCTCTTTTTAGCTACTGGACTAATACCATATAAAGGTGATGCAAGTTCTTGATAAGGGCTATAAACTAATCCCAGTATTTAAGAATGCATTATAGCACCATTCAAGGAAGCAGGTGTTCCATCTTGTACAGAAGAAACCTGTCCTCCTGTGTTCTAGAAATGTAACAGCAGTAACACAGCCACTTACCTGTTTGTGTCCCAGATGATCACATTTCCATCAAACCCTGACGTTACTAGTAATCTTGTATTGGTATCGTACTCGATGTTCTTAACCCAGCTAGTGTGACCATGCAAAGTGCACACTTTTGTGTTCAGCTTTCTCAAATCCCAAAGTGCTATTGTAGTGTCATCAGAACAAGTCGCAAACAGTCGATTATCTAGAAACCTGAAAATGGGAGAGAAATACTGTGTCTGCTTAGTGTCTTCTCCAATTTAAATATTCTTAAGCAGGAATTTAAGCTAACAGAGAAATAAATAAGAGTGGCCACACAAAAAAATTAACATACAGCAGAATATTTACCAATAAAACAGTTCCATTGAAAACCAGTACCCTTAGGATATGAACCAGTAGCACATCTGTAATAGCAAACATATACAAACAGCAGAAGCATAGTAAAAGGGATTTTTTGTTTGGTTGGTTTTTTTTTTTTTTGTTTGGTTTTTTTAAATGAATCACATAAAGATCACACAACCACCAAACCACCAGTGGAACAAATGCTCACACAGAATCCCTGTGGTAACTAAACCAGTCACCCATCTGGACAATACTTAGTTTTAAACTTGACAAGTCTTTAAAAGACACAAACATCCTAGTACTGGTCAGCTTTTGGACCACTGGCAAGACACTCCCACTGAGTGGTTTGGCAGTCCCTGCAACAGGGCTCTGCCAGCCTGCAATGTTTGTAAGTTATGTCTTTCATCTTCCTCATTTTTGCCAGAGCCTTTTTCTACTACAGACAGGCAGCAATTCTATCCTCATTTCAGACTACACAAGATCCTATCAGCTTGTAATTAATCAAACGCATGCTCCTCTTGACTGTCCTCATTTCTACCTGCATACCCACCGTCATTCTTCTCCTACTTGTCTATAAACCTTCCTTTCTTCCCCACCGCAGACATAAGCTCCCTGCACTCAAAGGAAGTTTTTAAAAGCAAGATCACCTTTTGCTATTCCTACTGGAAGCCCCCGACCGCTTTGACACCTTGCTGCTCCATACGGTGTATGTCCCGCCAGCTTTACCAACCACGTGGCTTATACTACACAGAGTACTGCTACCTTGGGAACATGTACTAGATTTAAATCTGAACGCTGCCACTGTTTGCACATTCCCCTAGACCCTTAATTTCATTCCACCTTTGCCCATCATTCTCCTTGGAGCCCCTCCACCTCTGCAATGCCCAAAGAGCATCGCTCGCTGCAGCCGCAGACCCAGGAGGAGCTATGCAGACCTTCTGCAGCCAGGAAGGTTTTCTACCACCTGGATGGCCTGGACAGGTGGTCAAGGGAGGTCATCCTCCCCCTCTGCTCTGCCCTGGGGAGGCCGCATCTGGAGCAGTGCATCCAGTTCTGGGCTCCCTGGTTCAAGAGGGACAGGGAACTGCTGGAGAGAGGACAGCAAAGGGTTACCAAGATGATGCGGGGACTGGAACACCTCTCCTATGAAGAAAGGCTGAAGGATTTGGGTGTCTTCAGTCTGGAAAAAAGATGGCTGAAGGGGGAATCTCATCAATGCTTATAAATACTGAAAGGGTGGGTGTCAGGAGGATGGAGCCAGGCTCTTTTCAGTGGTGCCCACCAACAGGACAAGAGGTAAAAGGCACAAACTTGACCATAGGAAGTTCCACCTAAACATGAGGAGGAACCTCTTTCCTTTGAGGGTGGCAGAGCCCTGGCACAGGCTGCCCAGAGAGGTGGTGGAGTCTCCGTCTCTGGAGACATTCCAGACCCGCCTGGACGCTTTCCTGTGCCACCTGCTCTGGGTGACCCTGCTCTGGCAGGGGTTGGACTGAATGATCTCCAGAGGTCCCTGCCAACCTCACCATTCTGTGATTCTGTGACAGTCTCCACCAAAAAGCAAGGAGCTTTTTCTCCCACATTTCTGCCTTTCCTTTCCCCAAAGTACAGTTCATGTGTTTGAAGCAGGCACATGAAGTTAAGCCTTTCAAATGCACAAAAGCAGGTACACATATCACAGTGCACGTGCAGAGCACTCTTTCACATGAGCATTTCAGATCAACTTTGGAAGTACCAGTGCTATGCTGCACAAGTGCACAGGCTACCCAAATTTATGGACTCCTTCCGTAGAGATGTGCATTTGAGGATTAGAGTGGTTTGAGTTTGAATCACAACACAACATGAAATTCTGTTTATCTCCAACTACCGCAAGAAGACCAAGCCTACTACTCTGCATTTCACAAGGTATTTACAGACCTGCAGTTCTACAGTACACTTCTACGCAGCAATTCATTTATATCACATGCATGGTGCTCCATATGCACTATGTATGTTCTGCACTTAGCAGTTCTGAGTTCTTGCTCTGTTCACAGACGATTTTGGGAGAAGATGAGAAAGTGGAAAAGAATATGGGTCATACCAGTTGGATTACTACACTGATCAGGTTAAGTCCTTAGCCTGTTCAGGTGGTAATCCTTCACGATGATGATCTCCAGTCTTCAGCCAAAATTCAATGTACGTATCACTTCTGCCTGAAACAGTATGAGGCAGATCGACAACCTTCAAGTGATTACAGAAGGAAAGAATATCTGATGTAAAAACACTTCATCAGACAGAAGGGATAGAAGGGCTAGAATCAGCACTAAAAAGGCATAGCTAGGTAATAAATTGAGTCTAGAGGACACTGAGGCAAATGCAAGACTTCTCAAAAACACCAAGTGAAGATATGATTTTGAAAGTGTACTTAGACAAGTTATTTGGTTCACCAAGAAAATTACTGGATCAAATTATTTAGTTTGGATTACACAATCAAAATAGATCATACTCCATTCCTACTGCAATTTATGCATGCCCTTACTTTTAGAAGGGGAAAGCATACTGTTTTATGTTTGGAATTCATGCCCGATGAAGACATTCAGGAAAAAAAAAGCCTAAACATAAAAGGGAAAATAAAACCTATCCAAAAACCACCAGAAGTACATGAATACTAAGGCAAGAATGATCTACACAAAGGCATGTGGTAAGTTACCCCTAGAAACAGCATTTTATCTTTTAGACTTAGAACCTGGCTACATCATGTAAAAACAGCAACAACTCCAATGAAAAATAACCAACTACAACAGGAAGAACCCAATATTTCAGTTTTTCAGGGCAAAAGTAAAAGAGAGTACACCTCTTGCCTATAGAAATCCACCATTTGCCTTTATCTTGGATGCTACAGCAACCCTGCTTCACTCACCACAAACAAGTTTCAGATGAGGGAGGTACAAATGGTTCACACAGGCAATGACTGGGATTCATTTGAAAAAGAGCTCATTGAAGGTGCGTATGACTCAGGCATATAAAACTGACTGAGACAGAGAAAGTAAATATAGATTAATTATTCCTTGTCTTCCTACTTAAGAAAAGAAGACACAAAAAAATAGACGGCCTCAAACCAAGCTAGTGAGTTTTAAAAATACTATTAAATCCTCCTTGAAACACATTTGTGCCATGGAGCTCTCAATGGGAGAGTTTTAAGTAAGCTTAAAACCTGACCAAATTCAGGTGAAAAAAATGTCTGCTTCAGACGATGACACACAAATCCCCAGTGACTGGGAGACTACTGGAAGAGGACCACTACATACTTCCCTGTTCACACATACCTCTGAAACACCTGCTATAGGGCACAGCAGTGGCAGTATTTAATTTTTGTGCTTATTACAAGCAATTTCTGTAGCAGTGTAACGCCTGGAGTCCTGCTCATTAAGCAGAAACAATACTCCAGGTAATGCTGTATTAGCCATGTCTTAAAGAATACAGTTAAGTACCTTGTAACTAAATTTATAACAATAAATAAATGGGGACGTGCAGTAAGACAGAATAAGGTGCCGCTATCCTACAAAGAAAAAATAAATCTTTAAGGAGCATTTTAAAGGAGAGCGGAAAGTTCACTACGCGTTGTCAGGCAGGACCTTAGTCTGGTGATTAACAGTAGATCTGAGAGTTATCTGCTTGGAGGTAGTACTGGTGTTTTGATATCAATCAAACCACACAGCGAGAAGCAGAGAGCAGACTTACAAAGCCTCACATGCAGACCAAGTGGAAAAAAAGGAGATCCTTTGAATAAGAGAAGAGAGTGGTAGGAAGTTTCAATGCTGTTCTCAACTAAGGAACGAGATAAATTTTCAGGACCAGCACAGCTGACTGCAAGAGAGACAGCCAACAGGCCAAGGAGGCTGCAGCAGAATGCCCTTTGTAAAATGTGACCCAGAGTAACTCACTTGAAACCCGAGCTAGAGCAGTTTGAATGTAAGGATCAGATACTGCATTAGGGGTATATAAAAAGGAAAATAAATCTCGTTCGCCTTTGCCTTCCGATATCTCGGATTTATTTCTCATAGAATCATCTAGCATTATCTAAAAACTAAACACATTTAAAGGACAGCCACCAGCATGCAAGACGTGAAAAACTGTATTTCCTTACAGAAAAGCATGTTCTCAACATCTCTTCTATTTGTGTCTGCCAGCCCCAGCTTTTACTTTAGCTTTTCTGAAAGACATCCAACTGATGTAAAATTTCACTCTCTTCTAAAAAGGACAGGCAGCTTGTGAAAAACATCAACTTATCTGAATAATGCACAAAGACACTGTCAGCCCACATTTTATTTAACTCTTTTGAGGGAAAACGCTCACAATACTTCTACAGTTTTCTTGGGTGTTTTTTTATTTGATTTGGTTTTTGGGTTAGGTTTTTTTGCTTTGAGAATCTGAGCGAAGAGAGGCTGCAATATTGCCCACAAGGTTAAAAAGTGTATTAAGTTCACATGTGAAATTCTATTCTCAGACCCAGAACAGCTAAAAATAATAGAATTTAAAAGGAAAAACATTACATGACAAAAACCCGGATGATTTAGGTTCCTACGCTTGCTGTTTCCAACTTCATCCTGAGAAACAGGCAAAAGATTTAAACCATAAAGACTGAGTTCAAGTTGAATTGCAGAAGCCACCTCATTTTCCCAGCTCATCTATATCACACCAGTATTTAAAGCAGCCAATATTTGTTTCGAAATTTCTATGCAACTATGGCAATACCTCTTATGATTCAAAATACCAGCCATATTCATATAAATACCTCATCTTGCTACAGCCTCGGATTTGCATTTCAAACATAAATCCCACATTACTTGCTCTGCTCTGATTTACCACGTTCATTCAGGGCATTCCAAAGACCAGTTAAAGCAGGTGATAATACCTGTCCTGGTTTGAGGTAAAACAGAACCAATTTTCTTTTCAGTAATTTTCAGTTAAGCATCTTTTAACTGAGTGAAATTAACGGCATATTACGTTCGCTTCTAGCAGGTAAGGTCTGATGTTTGTAGTGAATACCACGGAATGGTATGCAGAGAGAGAGGCTCCCGCTTATACTAACTGCTGTAACAGCCAAGGTCAGCTAACTTTCTAACTTTATGTACTGACTTGGAGGGTCAGCAGCAGAAGAGCATAGAGGGGCTGCGCCTGTGGGGAGAAAGGGACAGGCAAGGTGACCCAAAACTGATCAACGGGGTATTCCATTCCATCTGCATCATGCTCAATACAAAAGCTGAGGGATCAACGGGTCAACTCCTTTTCTTATTATTATTACCCATTCTTCTGCATTTGCATGGTTTCTTATTAAATATTGGTGCAGGAGTAGACTTCCACCACCCGTACCAGCATGAGCCACTCCGACCGCTCCAACAACGAACACTGCTGCTACTCCAACTCCATCAGCACCAGTACGAGTTGCCTCAGTGGCCAGGATGCAGAAAAAGAGGTCAGTTCGTTCCCCTGCCCCTTATGACAAAGGCCAGATAAAGCAAGATAGCATGGGAGAGAATTCTTCTGCCAAAAATCCAGCAGAGGGTCCTTATCAAGTAGATCCGTGAAAGGGACCTTCTCAAGCAGATCACAGAGAGAGTCCTTCTCGGGCAGTGTCAACACAGGAGGAGGAATCAGACAGAGGTAATCATTCAATACTTATCTATGAAGGACTTGCGAAATACAAGAAAGGACTTTAGCCATCATGAAGGTGAGACACTTATCACCTGGTTGCTCCAATGCTGGGATACTGGGGACGATACCATAGACTTAAAAGGTAGAGAAGCCAGGCAGTTGGGAAACCTGGCCAGAGACAAGAGGTATCAATAAAGCAATTGGGAGAAAGCTGGACACTCTCAGTCTGTGGAGGTGACTCGTGTCGGCCGTAAAGGGCAGGTATCCCTTTAAGGGTGACATCGGATGCCACCTGAGCAAATGGACCACCACGGAGAAAGGTATTAAGTACCTGAGAGAACTGGCTGTGCAAAAGGTGATTTATGGTGACTGGCAAGTGAATGCTGACCCTGATGAAATGCCGTGCAAATGACCTATGAGTCTGCACAGAGTGCACCACTGATGTGTTCCCACACATTACCTACAGTGGTCTGGGGAACATCTGATGCTGACACACCAACGGCAAATGAAGTTGCTAACCAAGTATGACAGCATGAAGACAGTCTCTCTCGTCCCCTCACTGTTGCAGCCATAGAGGAACTGACTGAGAAAACCAAGAAAATCACTGGAAAAAAATAAGAAATTATTTGAAAAATTATGATAAACTGTCCAGGATGGAGGAAAGATCCCACTCGTCCCCCACATGGACCCACACTGCAGCCCTTAGGAGAAGACACTCTTCTCCTCCCATAAACTGCAGCTCTTCCATCAACAAGACCACCTGCCAGCATTATACACCACCACTTTCAGATTCTTCCTCTTCCCCTTTCCAGCCTTTCCCCACCTCCAATACCAAAGAGAAGGAAAATGGTACAAAGCAAACTGCAGCCTAATGGCTTCACAAAACCCACTCTCCCCAAGAAAGTGCGTAACACAAACTTATCACACTGTTGTAAGAAAAGCATCTATGGTAAGACAAAATACAAGATCTTTTATTCCTTCTGGCCTACCTGATATTATTTACACAGTCTTCATGAGCTTCAGAGAGAGTTTTGATGTGCTTTGAAGAGATTGGGTCAAAAAGCAGTACTTCAGTCTGTTCACAAGCAACAGTCAACACTGACCTGTAGGGGACCAGAGCAAAGCAGAAACATTTGTATTCAGTAAAAGAAATTACACCTGTGTGCATCCAGCTAACCTCCATTCCCTGTCCTCAGGGAAACATGGCTTCACCATTACTTAGCGTGGCTTTCTGTTTACACTGCACAGAATCTGCAGCAGTGTTCATGGTTTTTTATTAACTTCTTGCAGATGACTATTCTCAAGTACATAACACACAAATAACGTAGAAGAAAATAGCATGTTGTTTTATTCTGGAGAAGTTAACTTCTCTAACTCCTCTTCAAGAGACCATGACTCTTCTCCTGCCTGGCTGCTGACATAATTAATGCACAGCTTGTGCACCATGTGCACCACATGATTTTTTTAATTCACTTTTTTTTTTTTTTAACATGCAAGGTGGTTGTTTTGTAACAGCTATTTACTTCATAGATCCAACGATGGCATTATTTAAATCTCATAGTGAAGTGTATTTACATCAGTGTTTTTTTTTTAGAAGTTACTTGAGGCTGATTTGTTCCACCTCTGCAGTGCAGTGCACAAACTCAGTGGTTCCTGTCTGGGAAAAAAAGAAGAATCAAGCTCTGGCATGAAACCCACTGCTTTGTTCATGTGAGGATCATGGAATTTCAGAGTTGGAAGGGACCTCTAGAGATCACCTAGTCCAACCCCCCTGTAAAGCAGGACTGCCCAGAGCACATTACTCAGGGCTGCATCCAGGCAGGTCTTGAGTCTCCAGAAAAGGGGACTCCGCAACCTCCCTGGGCAGCCTGTTCCAGGGCTCTGTCATCCTCACCATAAAGAAGTTTGTTCTCATATCTGATCAGAACTTCCTATGTTCCAGCTTGTGCCCGTTACCCTTTGTCCTCTTAGTGGGAACCACTGAAAAGAGTCTGGCTCCAACCTCCTTAAACCCACCCTTTAGATACTTGTAAACATTAATAAGGTCTCCCCTCAGCATTCTCATCTCCAGGCTAAAGAGTCCCAGCTCTCTCAGCCTTTCCTCATAAGTGAGATGCTCTAATCCCTCACTCATCTTTGTTGCCCTACACTGGACTCTCTCCAGTAGTTCCCTGTCTCTCTTGAACTGGGGAGCCCAGAACTGGACACAGTATTCCAGTTGTGGCCTCACCAGTGCAGAGCAGAGGGGGAGAATGACCTCCCTTGACCTGCTGGCCACACTCTTCCCTATGCAGCCCAGAATTCTGTTGGCCTTCTTGGCAACAAGGGCACATTGCTTGCTCATGGATAATTTACTGTCTACCAAGACCCCCAGATCCTTTTCTTCACAGCTGCTTTCCAGCAGGTCCACCCTAACCTGGTGCCTGACATTCTTCCTCCCCAGGTGCAGGACCCTACACTTGTCCTTGCTGAACCTCATTAGGTTCTTCTCTGCCCAGCTCTCCAGCCTATCCAGGTCATGCTGGGTGGCAGCACGGCCCTCTGGGGTGTCAGCCACCCCACCCAGTTTGGTATCATCAGCAAACTTGCTGAGCATACACTCTGTCCCCTCGTCCAGGTCGTTGATGAATATGTTAAACAATACTGGTCCAAGTATTGACCCGTGGGGGACACCACTGGTTACAGGCCTCCAACTTGACCCTGCTCCATTAATCACAACCCTCCGAGTCCTGTCACACAGGCAGCTCTCAATCCACCTCACTGTCCCCTCATCTAGTCCACACTTCCTCGGTTTCCTAAGGAGGACGTTATGAGAGACAGTGTAAAAGTCTTGCTGAAGTCAAGGTAGATGACATCTGCTGCTCTGCCCCTACCCAGCCAACCAGTTATACCATCACAGAAGGCTACGAGATCGGTCAAGCCTGATTCACCCCTTGGTAAATCCATGTTGATCACTTCCAATAACTTCCTGCTCCTGAACGTGCTTAGATACGACATCCAGAACAAGTCGCTCCATTACCTTCCCAGGGACGGAGGTGAGACTAAAAATCTTGCTTCACATTGCAGGAAAGAGGAAAAAAAAAGACATCAGCACCCAAGAGTAAGTGGAAAGGCATCTACTCTGAAATTCTACTGCAGATTTCCCGTATGACTGTGCCCATGTCACTGCCTCCCTCTGTTCTTCCACTGGCAACACTTTTCAGGGCATTGGGAGACACTGTAGTTTGCTTTCCGGGGTGTCAGCCGATCAGCTGAAGAGTCTGTAATATGCGAGGGTCTGCAAGGGGCTGTACAGAAGGAGGGAGCACAGCCGGCGTCGAGTGCTGGCTGCTGGCTCGCTCGGGTGAGCCAGCTGGCCATGAGCCACCCTTACACTGCCACTGCACCAACCCTCATCAAAGAGGACAACGTATGGAAACACCCCCCTCTGGTCTGCCTCCCTGATCAACCACGACAATATTCCCCTAAGACCTTTACAGGTGCTACCCCAGCTACACTACCTCTTCGTAACAGGCAGCCTGTGCTGAGGTGCAACCACCGACTTCTTCAGGGTAAAGACGTAGGTACAGTTTTCTCATCTCCTGCCATAACACTGACTTTGATGGCTATTCAGTTTGGCATCCACCCAAAAGCAGCACAAAGATGACATTCAGACTGCATATTCAGGAGCAGAATTTTTAAACCAAACTCTAAAGGACAGAACCCTTCCCCGATAATCCGACTACTCAAGCTCTGCTGACTACCAGCATTTTTCTACATCAGAACAGCATGAAGCCAGTAAATGCTAATGGCAGAAATAAGACTGATTCAAAGCTTTATTTAAAATATCTAGCCTTTCTGCAACCGAGTCATTGTTTCACTAAAAGCTTATATTATAAAGTTTAGATTTAAAATGTTTACTTTTTAAAATAGCAAAGAAGTCAGGGGATTGCTGTCAGACATCACATACTATTAAGTACAAAGAAAAAGAGTCCTTGGACAAAAGGTATTGTTGTCTAAATGCAGTAGTGCTGTTACGGAAGTGACGGTCAAAGGCAGTAATAGCAAGACACTGGCACCAGTCTAAATTGGGCATTAGCAGAGACTCAGGCTGGGAACTTAGCTAATTGTTATCCATGTTTTTTGAGACATTCAAAACCCACCTGGACGCGTTCCCGTGCAACCTACTCTATGTGAACCTGCTCTAGCAGGGGGCTTCAACTAGGTGATCACTTGAGGTCCCTTCCAGCCCCTATCATTGTGTGATTCGGTGATTACTACTCTGAGGACACAGAAAAGTCTGGAGCAAGATTTAGTATCTTACTATATCACCTAATTCAGTTGCCAAAACCAGAACAATTTCAAGAACTACAATTTCAAGGATGTTACCTCCTTTAAAAAAAAGCACCTTTTCTTCCCCACACGAAGACCTTTGTGTATCTGTGTATTTACGGCTTTCCTTGGAGGAAAAAAGTAATCAAAGACCTTGTCCCAGGATACACATTATTTGTGAATGAGACCAGAGAGAAGTCTGCAGAGAGTTCACAGGGGTCCAAACAGGCACAGAAAACACCCACTTGGGCAGGCTGTCTGGCTCTGCACCAGCCTCTCCTAGGGCATCAATATTTAATGGGTTCATGTATGTTGAAAAGGTCTGATTAAGTCCAATGACACGACAGTGACAGTGAAGTCTGGCCTGCTAAATTAGTGAAGCTGACCTCCTGAAAAGCTCAGGAGTTCCCCCAGCCCTGCAGAGCTCCAACCCGTACAGAGGCATTATGGCAGGAAGGCAGCTGCCCTTGGTCCGCACGCCGAGTGCGAGAGAGCAGCTTCCTGCGGGCCAGACCTCACCCGCAGCACAAAGTCCAAAGGCACCATCCCCGCCGTAGCCCCACAGCAGCGCTTCGAGGAGCCAGAAGGTGACAGAAGGGGCAAGCGACAGAAGCTACAGAGAGACCAGAAGTCTCCACTGCACAGGATGGGTCTTGGCCAGCGCAGGTTAGGCCAGCTCTGTGACAGCTCTAAGCTGAGCATAACCAGCAGAGAATCACACAGAAGTGAGCAAGGTTTGGGCCATTTCATTTGGTTTTCAGGCAACTGAGATTCAGAACCATGGTGCAAACTCACACCCAGCACCACTGGTAGTCTGCTGGGCCTGGCCCTGCAACCACACCAGGTCCATGGATGTGTCTCTGTGACACCAGAACCTTCTTGCTGGGTTTGTTTTGGAGCAGGAAGGTCCCTGGTTTAGCTCACCATGCCGCCTCACACGCCTCAGGCACAAAGGAGGTGGGAGGAATACAGAAGTACACCTTTTGCCAGAAACCTGCACAAATAGTCTTGAACAACAGACCAATTACACTGCTACCGCAGCTGACAGTTTCTACACTAGTACAAAACATCCAGGTGCAGGTATTTTTCCAATTTGCTCGCTGCAGCCAAGCCAGGAGAGCGATCCCCCCAGCCTCTTCACACTGCAGGGAGGATCCCATGCCTCAGGAACCTTCCTCACACCCGGCTGGGGATCTACAAAAGAAATCACTTTCCAGCAACAGTCACCTGAGGATTATTTTGACAGTTTTTGAAGCTTAACTTTCTCCTTTTCAAAAAACGGAGAAACAGATAAGGAGTTGAACGTCATCTCTACAGCTCAACTATGGCAAAAGTGTCATGAGTTCAGATGTTCACAGAAACCAGAAGCCTGTTCTGATAAAAACTCACTGAAAACAGAAAAGCTGACCAGCCATCAAGGGTAACTAAGATTTCAATTCTGACTATCCAAACATTGTTGAGACCGCCCTAGCCGGCAAGGCCTCTCTGTCAAGAAAACCCCACATGCGAGCACACTGCAGGATACAAATATGCAGGTGTCTCTGAAGTTAACTCACTCTGCTCTCAGTTGGTGTTCCAGGACTTCTTGTGTTCTAAATGAGCCCAAGTGCCACCTGCTTTTGTCTACACCACTACAGGAGTGTTCAGCAAGACACCTCTCAACTCCTTCCTCAACGCAGACCCACAAAATTCATGGCACCCGCAATGAATAAATGTGTCACGTTTCAAACAGAAACTTGGCTCTCTGAGGACATCTGGCACAAACGCTTCTGCGCCTTAACGAAGAGGTTCCGCCACCCTGTTCTCAACCGTGTGCCTCAGTGTACCGCCTCCCCTCCTCCCGCGGAAGCAACCACAGAGAAGCCGGGACCGACGCCAGGCCCTGGGCAGCGGGACGGACTCCCGGCGGGGGCTCCCCGCGTGCCGGGCCGGGCCGCCGTTCGCGGGCAGGAGCGGCGGAGCGCAAAGGCCTCCCGCCCGGGCCTGCCGAGCCAGGCCCATCCCCACCAGGGCCGAGTCCCGACGCTGCCCCAGACCTCACGGTCCCCCCACCACGGGTCACGACAGCCGCGGCCCCCTGGCAGAGCGCGACCGAGCGGGGCTCACCAGCCCTGCCCGGCACCCGGGGGGGGGCCGGACGGGACGGCAGCGCCGCCGGCTGGGCCCGGTTCCCGCAGCGGTCGGGCTCAGCAGGCTCCGCGCCGCCCGGGCTGGCGGGAGCGGCGTCGGGGCCGGCGGGGGAGCGGGGAACAGCGCTGGGCCCCTACCCGTCGGGCGAGTACTCGAGGTTGAAGACGGCGCCGTGCGTGCGGGTGCTGAGGTACACGGAGTCGGCGGGCTGGATGGAGCCGTACAGCCCGGTCATGGCGCGGAAGGTGTCCCGCGCCGGGTCCACGGCGGCGCTGCGGCCCAGGCAGCGTCCGCGCAGCCACCCGAACAGGCCGGCCCCCGGCGCCGCCCGCGGGGGAACGGCCGGCAACGCCGGCTCCATACCGGCGGGCGAACCAGGCCCCGGGGCCGCCTGGCCGCCGGCGGTCCCCGCCCGGGCGGCCTCCGCGCTCATGGCGCGGACATCGCCGGGCCGCGCCTCCGCCTGCCCCCACCGCCGGCACCGCGCCTGCGCGCGCCGCCCCGCGTGGGACACGTGACCTCCGCGCGCGGCGGGGGCGGCCCCGGGCCTGGCGGGCGCCGGAACCGCCCCCCTGCAACTGCAGCCGCCGCGCGGAGACACGCAGCGCTGCGAAGCGTCCCCCCCGTCCGCCCCGGGCCCCGGTGAGAGCCCGCCGCCGTGACGAGGCGTACGGGGTCTCACGGTGGAGCAGGCAGGAGGCCGCGCAGCAGCTCGGGTGGGGGCACGGGGTGACCCAGCGAACCCACCACCGGCACGGCCAGTGCCGAGGCCACAGCCGCCATCACCCTGCTGGCCCGGATGACCAGGGAAGAGAAGCCCGCTCTCCCCTTGGCAACCCTCTGGCATTAATCTCTTAACCCCTTTGCACACTCAGAATAAGCCACACTAGCTTGCAAATGGAGAGCTTGATCAACGTTAAGGCTGCACGGGCATCAGCAACCTGTCAGGCGCGCTCCGTGTCCCCTCCTGGCTCCCCCTCCTGCCCATGGCATAGAACTCCTTGTTTGGGCGCAGGTCAATATAATGAGCAATGCGATTGGACATGGCAAAAAATGCAGAGATCGTGCCTACGTCCCAGGCATCTTCACGGTCAAAACTGTGCCTCCCCACCTTCTGGAAGTGCTCCTCAGTGATGTTATCGGCTCTACAGACTGCAACAGCAAACTCCAGCATTGCCAGGTCCTGGTCACTCAGGTCAGAGAGTTTCCAGTTCACAATGACCTGTGAGAAAGCAGAAGCCAGAGGTAGCACAGATGGACCGAGCAAATGGTCTGCCTGGCTGGCCACCTTCTTTTCTCCACAAGCCAGAGAGATGGCTCTTACTTGGCACCTGAACCAGACATCCTGGCTACCATCAAAAGACTCATCAGTTTTACTGCCCTTCTTGTCTCAGGGGCTATGGCAGTTTTGGTGAGACAAAACTGTGGAGAAGTACTTGAAACAGGACCCAACACCACCAGGACACTGCAGCTCCCCATTGGTACCAAGTTCCTCCACACACCAGATTAAAACAGCAAAGAATGTGGGCAGGAGGATGAATGCTCTACAGGTCAACCATCCCTCCCGAAATCTTTCTTGGAAGGTGGATGAAGATACACAGACCCCCACCTCGGGG
Source organism: Larus michahellis (assembly GCF_964199755.1). Lineage (NCBI taxonomy): Eukaryota > Metazoa > Chordata > Aves > Charadriiformes > Laridae > Larus > Larus michahellis. The sequence goes on from NC_133930.1 coordinate 87,628,025, forward strand.
TCCTGCTCTCACTGGCCACTGCTCACCAATAAACCTAGTGGCACAAGTATTGCGTTGGGGTCCCAGACATGTCAAAATTGCTCAAGATTGCTGGGAACTACATAGATCAAAGGTTCAAAATATAGACCGAAGATCAAAACTTCAGGTAAGAAAGCAAGCACATGAGAGGGCCATTCCTACCTCCCAGGGGACCACGCGAAGGAGGCGAGGTGCACACTGCTGTCACCCCACTGACCTGGTCAGCCAGCGCTGGCTGCTTGGAATATATCCGATGAAGTGCTCCATGTGCAATCACACAGCAGGGACATCTATTCACCACACCTGTAGCCACAATTACAAGCTCTTTGTCTGCCTTGCTCAGTCGCCCTACAGGGACAGCAAAAGATTTAGCAGACTTTGCTGTTAAAGATGACCACCACAGCAAGAATCACTGGGGCAACAGGGAAGGGACGGTGCTGGGTACAGGCTGCCTGCAGTACAGCCCAGGAGACAGAGCTCCAGAGAGTGTGCAAGGAGACACTGCAACCAAAGCTCCTAGGTGACAGGACGAGGGGCAGCCATTTTAAACTGAAAGACGGTAGGTTTAGATTGGACATAAGAAAATGTTTTATGACAACGGTGATGAGACACTGGGACAGGCTGTCCAGAGAAGCTGTGGGTATCCCACCCCTAAAGTGTTTAAGGTCAGGTTGGACTGGCCTTTGATCACCCTGATCTAGTGAAAGGTGTCGAACACCACATGGCAGGCAGGGGGGGGTGTTGGACTAGCTGATCTTTAAAGGTCCCTTCCAACCCAAACCACTCTGTCACTTTATGATCATCCATGCGACTAATTTACCTGTATAGTTGCCCGTGAGGCACCCAATTAGGATGAGGGGCATGAGATTTTGTCAACAGAGAAACAACAATTCTGCATAACAGGAAAACTCAGACAAGCAAAATTACCTGCTCACCGAGTAGGAAGCTCAGTTGGTACTTCTCTGTGTATGTCTTGGAGGCAAATGGCTCGGGAGCGTGTTGTCTGTTCTTCCTCTGATGCTTTATTGCCGCTTCACAGAGAAGTGCAATGTTCTAAAACCCGCTAAGCAGGTTTCGGCAAGTAAACATTACTGGCAGCTTTTGAAGGCAGGAAGAAAAAAATAAAAGTAACAGCGAGGCACGCTAGGACTGGGGCTTTGAGAACTTCTAGTGACCACCAGACAGACAAACCACAACTTCTACAGAGTATCTAGCTCTGTGACTGCTCTAAAGAAGCTGTGGAGAAGGCTGTGCTTTTTTATACTCAGAACCAATCCTCATCATTTTCACAAACAGCTTCACAAGAGGACTGTGCACAGGATCTGAGGAACTTCCCTGGCTGCGTATCAGCACTCATGCTTTTTGCCTTCTTTAAGAGAATTGGCAGCACTTTTTTTTCTAAAACTACACTTCGCAGGGAAGGTCGGGGTCTCTTCCTCCCCACAAAAGCCTCTGCTTTCCATAAAACCAGTGTCTTCTAAGAGCAAGAAAAACACTACTAAAACCTCCCAGGTAAAAAAATCAGAAGAGGCCTTACTGCTCTGCTTCAGTGCCAGCAGGTGGCAATGGCGTGATGCTGCAGGAGAGATGCTGAAAAAGACGGGATCCAAAATAGTCCTACTCTTCAAGTCAAAAATGAAAGCATGGGAATGAGAAAGGAAAAACAGACCCTCATATAGCTAGGGGCATGGCTTCACTCCAGCAGCACAAGCAGAGCAGAAAGCTTCACACAGAGCCTGCACATATCATGTGGGAGAGGCGTAAGGCTGCACTCCTCACTGCCTCCAGATCTTGCCGAGACACTCCTCCCAAGCCCTCATCTCCTGCTGACTACATGCACCAGCTTATTTTTACAAAATCCTGGTTTTACTAATGTACCTTCAGAGCAAAAGCAAGGAGAGCAGGCCCTTCATTGCCCTGTACCATGGGAAGAATGAGGGAGGAACCCGCATACCTCAAACCGTGTTTCCTCAAAGGCTGGAGAGCCATGCAGAGTTCCCTACAGCCCTGCTCAGGGCACTGCTGCAGCCAGCCCTCCCTCATTTCCACATGCCAGTGCACAGCAAGCACCTTGGTCCTCTCCCTGCTGCTGTAGGGTAGGGACACCCCAGGGTTCAAAGTCCCTGGCGCAGTGTGGCAGGGCACAGAGGGCATATCTTCCCTCACACAAATTCTGTGCACTGCTCATGGTCAGCTCATTGGCAAGAACTGTTGGGAAGGCAGAGCTGCAGGCAGGCTCAGCAAGGACCTGCCCCTCCCTTGGAAGCTGTTTCATGATCGGCCCATGGCTATGACCCAGCCTGAGCCTCACTGTGTCTGTGGTGCCCGGTCTGGAACCTGACTAACCCCCAGGCCAACTTCCTGGCTTGATTGCGGATCTGCCTCGTCCCCTTGGACTTGCCTGGGAAATCTAGACCTACCCTGCTCACCTTGCTCTGGTAGTGTGGGGCTGCAGCCTTGCCCATGAAACCACTGCCTCGGTCCATGCCCTTCCAGCACACTCTGCTCCGGCTCTTCTTCCCTTCGGCAGCAGCCCATCCTTTCTTTGTCATGACCTAGAGCACGGTGCAGTGAGGCAGCAAAGCTTGGCTTGAGAGCTGCTTTCTAACCACCGGCTAAAGACTATGAAGCTGTATTCAACAGGAGTGAAGCCAGAAGCAGCTGCACCATTCCAGCCTCTGCCAGCTGTTACTATGGGCTGGGAGAAGGCACAGTGAGGCAATACATCAGAGGATGTCAGAAGTGTCGCTTCTAGCAATGTTTCACATCTACAAAGGGAAGGGCAGTTCTGAGGTGGTTGTATGGTTTACCTGTGTCTTTGTGCATAATGGCGTTGTAATAAGCAAAAAAAGCTCTGAATTCAGCAGGTCAGTGAGACATGACTTTGAACACATTGGGCAGAAGTCCAGCCTGTTCAAGGAAAAAGAAAAACAAGTCAAGAACTGTAACTTAACGCAGATGGCGACATTAATGCACTAGGCTTAGACAACCATTTATTAGCACAGCAGTGCTGGGGAATCTCTGCAGACCCATTCTTTTGCCCTTTGAGCCTATTTATGCATAGGACTGAACATGTAACGATGTGGTTCTTAATGAGGTGTTGCTGCAGTTTCATAGCATTGCCCTGCTCACTTCAGCCACAGCAGTAATGCCCACAGTCACATTGGCAAGCGCCTTTACAAACCAAGAGGCTGTCTCCACTTGATCTTCCTGCACAGATGCTGCTATGCCCACTTGACCATCCTAAACCTTCTGTAACTCTCCTCTTCCCTCTGAGATCACAGGATGCAAGACAGGGCTGGCCCCATCTGAACAGGCACGCTGTTTAAGGTGCTGATACACAGTGGGTGTATATGTGCTCTACTACTCTCCCCATTCTGCCCCCAATAGCAGACAGCTGCTAAAGCCTGGTCCATCTCTGTGATGGCGTGCAGGGCTGCCTTTCCCAGAGAATCGATTGCTGCCTCTCACACACACGATCAGCCGATGCAGCATCCACCCATGCCTGGGTCCCAGCAGTTGGTATTTATCAGTAGAGGTTCAGCCTCAGTGCCTGGCTGCCTACTTGCCCTTCTAAACAGTCTGTGTTTGCTGTGATTGTGCTCACTGCCTGCAAGCTCCACCAGCCTACCAGCTGCTGTTCTTGAGGGTGTTCATGGAAAAGTAGAGTTGCCCATATGTCACAGAGTCCTCTGGCAACCTCCCTCCATTGCCACACACTGCCTGTGCCTTCCTCCTGTCTTACCCATCTGGTTATTGTTCGTTAACCAAGGGGAGGCTCCTCCCTCTTTGTCCACAACCCATTACTTTACTGAGGAACCTCTGGCAACAGAGGTTGGCAGCCCTGTTTGGATATCCAAGGCTGCTAGTTTGATGGGATCCTAGCACGTAGGTCTGTGCTGACCCCTTCAGCACACACAGGGGTTTGTGTCACAGCATGTGACATTTGAGCTGACTCTTCCTCTGTACATCATATTTATGCAAACTTCACCAGGGCCACTGCAACAGTAGCAGAGCACAGATTCAATGGGCTGGCAGGAAGGACAGGGAGGCATGGACCAGAACTCTCCTGAGACGAGCTCTTGGAAGAGAGAAGTCTCTGTGGAGCTGTGGCTGCTGGTGTTTTAGCTGTCAGGAAGGACTGTGTGGCATTCCTTCTCTGCAGCAGCAGGGAAGGAAATTCTTGTCCAATTCCCTCTTTTTCCCCTTATACACAGTTATGCATTAGGCTTACTGTTCTGCCACTGTGCTCCCTGTTTAGCTTTGGAGAAAAAAAAAAGTCAAAGCTCAAAAGCAGGAATACCCCCTAAGCCTTTTAATACTGTAATCAAAACAGCTCTTTTTTTTCTCTCCATTAAAAGTGTTAAAAACACTCCTAATAGCGTCTCAAGTAAACACAGATGCTGTCCCAGAAAAACAAATACATGTCAGTGTTCCAGCTAATTCCGTGCACAAGATGCCATCTGAAAAAACGCACTAGTCTCATGGAACCAGGGAGACTTACAATCCTGCCAACACACTGCAGGATTTCCAGTAAAATTCCCATCCTGTAGACTGGAAGGAGCTTCTAAAGAAGTGCTGCTCATCTCAGTCTCCCATTAGGTTTGTGTTAGACCTAACTGGACCAGAACTGCTCTCTTAGGGTGTATGACCGACTTGGACTTTGGACCCTTTCCACAGATGGAGTTTTGCAGCAGAACTCCTCTACCTTCATTTCTACTTCCTCCATGAGCTCCACGATGTCATACGGCATGTCCTTCTTATTGGGTACCGGGTACCGCCCAATAGGTCTTGCAGCATTCTCTTCCTTGGTGCTGCTATATGCCACCCAGGGCCAGCTCCAGAGCCCCCCTGAGGCTAGGAGAGGCAGAAGCTGGGGAGAGAGGAAGGAGGAGTTTGTTATTTGGAAGGACACGTATTACCTTGTCAGCCTGCGGAGGGAGGACTTTTCCTCAGCTATTCCTGCTTTTCTGACAGGACTCAGGCACCTCTATCGCTGTAAGCCACTTGCTGCTCCATTAGCAGGGCAGTAAGTGCTCTGGGAAAGGAAACCCAAGACCCATTCCTGGCTGTAGCCCTAAGCTGTTGTGTGGGCACACAGCAAGTGTCATGTCCCCTTGCCCCACTTCTATGCACCATCTCAGCTGCAGGCCACAGCCACTCCTCCTCCTTGCAGCCCTCACCAGCCATGGATCAGCCCATCTGCACCAACCTGCAGCATCTCCCAAACTTAAAAGGCATTTCCCACCAATCTGCACAGATCAACATCACACGGACATCCAGCGGTGGCCCTAACAGATCTCCTTCAGTAAAGGAGCACAAAGAATAAATTCAAAGCCTTTTTTTTCTGCCAGTCGGCCTTCTTCCAAGCAAAGTCACCTCCTCTCCTGCAGAACAATCAATGGCACCAGAATCAGGCCTTCTGGAGGTCTGAAGCAAACAGCAATTTTATGCCAGAACCACTGGAAAGGGTTTGGTACCGAAAGACTGTTTCACCCTTTGTAATGCTCCATTACTATAAGAAGTTGTGGTCTTGCCGTGCCCAGGCTGTAGGCCTTGCCAGCTGTTCAACCCTGCTGCAAAGGGCTTTACGATGCAGCTGCATTTGACAGACAGTGGGGCTGGGCCAGAGCGCAAGAGACCCGGCGCTGGGCAGCTGGTGCAAGCGTGGGCACCCTGCTCGGAGGGCACCTCGAGCATCCGCCCAACTCTCCATCACACACCACAGCAGATCTGAGCATTCCCAGGAACACCGCACCATCCCCAGTCACCCCCACCACCGCAGGGTGTCCCTCACAGTTTTTTAGGGAAAACTAAATGTGTTGGATCACACATTCTGTGAGTGTTCTTGCTTGGCTTATACTCAAATTCTGGCCCAAAACACCAACACACTACTGCAGCATAAACGAACAACAATGATAACCGGGACACAGACACCTCAGCTTGCTGCTGAGGAACAAGGACACTGAAACAGCTGTACATGCTGCACCAGAACATATCCAGGTACCACCAATGAAAATCCTAAGAAAAACACTAAAGCAAGTATAAATAGGAAAACCATCTTAGAAATGAAACTTCTGAGGGGGTAAGTGCAACAAGTAGCTTTAGGGCCACTGAGAGCGCAGATTCCCACCACATCAGGGTCAGCCCTGCGCCCCGTTGGGAACCAGGCAGCCCTGCACAGCCCATGGAGGGGCCCGGCGGGTTTCCCTCTGTCGCTGGGATGGCGAGTGCCGGGGACCGGAGGCCGCCGGGTGCGTGACAGGGAGCAGCAGCTTCGCGGCGGGACGGGGCGCCAGGGCCTGGCAGGTTCGTCCCCTCTGCGACCGAGGAGAAACTGCCGCGGGGCGGGACTGGCGGCCTCCACGAAACCCGACGGCTCCGCGAAGGCCGAGGCCGGCGGGACACCCCGGCTCCGCCGCTCCTCCCGCGGAGGGGCCGCCCGGGCCCCGCCACCGGTCCCGGCCCAGGCTGCCCGGAGGGACGGGGCAGGAGCTAACAGCGCCCGCTCGCCACCGCCGCTCGGACATCCCTCCGCACAGCGGCCCTGCCGCCTTCCCGGCCCCGGCCCCACGGGGCGGCTCCCCCCGCCCGGGGCGCCCCCCTCGCCGGGCCGAGCCCCTACTCACGGGCGGGCGGGAAGGCCGCAGCCGCAGGCCGCGCAGCAGGGAGCCGCTCCTGGGCCGTCCTCCCCTCAGGGCCTCACCCCACCTGGCCTTCCCGCCTTCCCCTGGCCCCATCCACCTCCCCCTGGCCCGGCCTCACAGCAGGGCCCCGCCCCGCCCGGCCCGGCCCGGCCCGGCCCCTTCCGTGCCAGGCCCCGGCTGCGGCCCCGCCTCGGAGCGCCGGCGGCAGTGGCGATGGCGGGCGGCGGCGATGGCGGGTACCCATCGGCGGAGGCCGAGGGGGAGGCAGCGGTTGCCTGTGAGGCTCTCCGTCTGCTGCAGATCGACCCCTCGGCCGTCAGCCCTGGCGCGGGGCGGGCGGGCGGCGTGGCGCCGTGCTCGGTAGGTGCCGCGGGGAGGGCGGGGGCCGGCGGGCCCGGCTCGGCGCCCGAAGCCCGAGGCCTGAGGCCCCACTGCTCCACAGAGGAACGCGCTGCGGAAGCGGAGGCGCTGGGAGCGGGTCCTGGCGGCCAAGAGGAGGAAGCGGCGGCAGGAGCGGGAGCGGAGCCGGGCCCGGCACGCCGGGGACCGAGGTGAGGCGCGGAGTGGGGCGGCCCCGCTGAGGGGCCCGGGACCGGGCCCGGGCCCGGCGCTGCCCTCTCTCTACTCTGCCTCCCAGGTGCTGCCGGCCAGGACGGCGGGAGGGCCGCGACCGCCCTGGTGAAAGAACGGCTTCTGGAGGCGCGGGCGTCGGGGCCCCGGCTCTGTGTGGACCTCGGTCTGGTCCACCGCATGTCGCAGAAGGTACGGGGGACCTGCGGCGGCCTGGACGCCGTTCGGAGGTGCTGGACGTGCCCCCTCGCAGCCTTGACGCGGATCGGTTGGCTGCTCCTCTCCTCTCCCTGTCCTTCTCTGCTTCTGCTGTGCCGTGTCCTGCCCTGTGCTGATCGCTGGGAGGGAGCAAAGGGGAGCCCTCTGAAGTGGGGCTGAGGGAGAGGAGGTCGCTGGGGCGGGTCCCTGGTTTGTTCTGTTTGTGCTGGCAAAGTCAGGAACCCTCCAGCTCAGCTCGAGCAGGCATGTGTGAGGATGCACTTACAGCAGCTCCCCTGAGCTCAGCCTTGGGTGCTCCCCTCCCATCTCTGTCCATGCTGTCTGGGCTGCCAGGTCTCCAGCATGGGCTGGCTGCACACCCAGCTGGCTCTCTGGGTTTCCTCCAGACCCAGAGGAGCTGAGCTGTACCCCCCAGAACAACCTCAGCAGCCGGCTGGTGACACAGGCATGATGGATGTTTGCAGGCCCAGAACGGAGCCTGCCCCTAGGCTTGTGGGTCACTGTGTTTGTTATTTGTTGGAAGGAAACAAGCCGCCTCGCCTCCCAGATCAGGAGACTCTATGGGGCAAACAGGCGGGCCAAGAAGCCGTTTTGGCTCTGTCTGACGGAGTTTGTGGTGGGCTCGTTGATCTATGAGGAGTGTTTTCGCATGAACGACGGCTTCTCCAATTATTTGGTAAGGGTCTCTGACCATAGTGCTTTTAAGGCTCGTAGCACCCCACAGCCACAGTGCTGGCCCAGAACAGGCAGAGGTGGGCTGGGATGGTGGGAATGCAGTTCAGTGACAGTGGTTAAGGACAGATATTCTTGCCCTTTGGCAGGAGACAAGAACTGACAGATAATGGGGTGATGTGCAAGGCCACCTGGTTGGAGCTCGTGTCCCTCCTGTGTGCAGGAGGAGAAATCCTTCTGCAGATGCTACTTCTGCAGAGAGACATGTGATATTGGGGACAGGCAGATGCATAAGTTTGGTCAGGCTTTGGGCAGGTCACGCATTCCTCTCCTGAGTTTTGTACTGAGCTTGGCCTGACTTAGCAGAAAGCCCACACGTACAGGTTGTGGCAGTGACATTGAGCTGTGTGTTCTACAGCGCATGTGGGGTTGCATCTGGTAACAGGGGAAAAAACCACCTGAAGTGGAGATTCCTGAATCTCTCAAGAATTAGGATCTCATTTAAAATTAGGCAACTATTGCTGATCTCCCTTCCTCAAACCATGTCTAGGAATTTTTATGAGAAGATAATTTAATGGATCTTGAGATATGTATTGTTCAGTGCCCATATAGAAACTTTTTCCAAATTAAAAAGCCCACTCTACCTGTAGGAGTTTAAACACCTAAAGCAGTAGTGTCAGTTCTGGTATATTTCCGTATCTGAGAGGGGGTTTTGCTCTGTCAGGTGGAGTTTGGGCTAATGGGCTGCTTCTCTTCCCGTCTTGCATTTTTCAGATGGATACAACTCAAGAAAGTTACCTGGACCTGTTTCCTTTAGATGCAATTGTTTATCTCACTCCTGACTCTGAGAACGGTAAATATGCTTGCTTTAGGCACAGGGAAACTAGGGCAAAAGGTTGATTTTTAAGATCTTTTTTTTAAAGACTATTTCTTACTTCAGGTTATTCAATTCCAAGCATTCACTGTCTCGAATTGCATGAGATATACTGTGTTCTTAGGTCTGGTGCTAAATCTATTCATATCTCAATCTGTTTCGACAGGGAATGAGGTTTTGAGTCAGGGCTGTGTGTCATCTGCAGCAGACTTAACTTAAAACCTGAGTGTAGTTCCCCTGCAGTTTGTAATACTACGAAGTGGCAAAGTGGAGATGCTGTGGCAGCTTTGAATACAGTCTAAATTACATCTTTCTCTAACGCAGGAGCTACAACGTTCCCTTTATTGCTTAATTTGCTGCTGTGTTTATTTTGTCCTCTTCCTCCATTTCTAATCGGCCACATGTTCCTGGGGATGTAGATCCCTTTCTTGTTTTATGCAAGTGTCTTAATCTGATAAAGAGTGTGGTAGGAGTGGGGGAAGGTTTTAGTAGCCGACTCTGAGACTGGGGAGGTGTCTGTGGAGCACAGCTGACCGTATCAGTCACATCTCAGAACAGACACTGGTTCACGGGAGCAGTGTGTGGTATCTCCAGCACTCTGTGCTCTTGGGTTGTGTCTGATCTCTCCCTTCCAGTCTGCCTGCGGATTCAGGCAGACACTTCCATCTCAAGCCTCAGCCTCCTGCACGGCCTGAGGCTCCAGTGTGAAGTGTGAGGCTGGCTACAGCTTTCTCATGAGTGTAGGGTCTGTCTTGGGGGAAGGTGTGGTGCAGGATTTTACTGTTGCATGTTGCTGAGTGAGTGCTTCTCTTGTTTCTAGTCCTTGAAGATGTTGATCCAAGTAAAGTGTACGTCCTTGGAGGCCTGGTGGATGAAAGTATTCACAAGGTGGGTGGTAGCCTGTGGGAACCTGAAGGTGCTGTCTGCCCCATTCTCTCACGAGAGCTGAGATGTCCCATTGGTAGCACCCAGTGCTGCTGCCGCCTCAGTTTGAGACAACTATTGTGCCATCATCCGTTTTTCCTCAGGGTTCTGCCTGGACCCAGTACCAGGCTGAGAGAGACTGCAGCAGTCTGGGTGAAATGAGCTCCAGAGCAGTTTTCGGCTTTGTAGCTGGTTGTATCCACAATGATGTGCCTGCTTTGCACGTGCAAGTTTGTGCACATTGGGCACCTTGTTCTTGTTTACCTTGCAGAAGCTGACTCTGCAAAGGGCACAAGAGCAGTCCTTGCAAACAGCCCGCCTCCCCATTCGGGAATATATGGTGAAAGCTGTTAACACCAAGAACTACCACTCAGAGACACTGGCAATTAATCAAGGTGAGAGGCTAAGCCATGTCCTATAACTTGCCTGGGCTGCAGGAGCGGGGGAGGCTGTCAAGCAGCAGAGTTTTCAAAATGGAGGCCTGGTGCTTAGTAATGGGAAAAACACTGGAAGCAGAAGTTTTTCTTACTAGGTTTTATCCATGCCGCTCCCATTTTAAGGTCTTGTGTGCTTCTCTGCATCAGCCCATTCTCAGAGGAGCAGGACTTGCATCACTCTTGCTTTGCACAGAGCAGTGAACAGCTGGTGTGGGGAGATGTGAGGAGGCTGCTGTTGCTACAAGTTACACAAGGTCCCAGGCAAGGGAGAAGGACAGAAGTTTTCAGGCCGTGTCAGGTTCAGTCAAGGCAGGGCTTACAACACCAGGGTGGAGTGTTCGTGTGCTGTACCACTGTGATGGCTCCATGTCCTGACCATGACCTGGTGACATCAGTGGATGCTCCTCCACCTCTGCAGGTAGTCTGTGGCTCTGTAATGTGAACGCCTCTCTGCTAGGGACTATGGGGGGGGTCTCATGTCCTAGGCCAGCTCTAGTAAGTTCTTGCCTCTGGCATGAGGACTTTGTTGCCATCTCTGTTGGCACCAGGCCGAGGAGGTGGCTGAGGACTCTGCAGAGCACCAAGCTTAGCTGCTAGAGACCACTGTGTCCCAAGGGAGCCCTGATGTGGAGACACAGCATCTGAGAAGCGATGGTGGAAGCACATCAGGTATGACCCACCATGGATGTACTGTCATCAGCAGCACAGACCAGCAGTACAAGTTAGTCACAGTGGTGACTGGGGGCATCTTCCTTTATTTGACATGGCCTCTGCTTTTTCTAGGCAGAGCTCCCCAAAGTCATCTTCAAAATAGTCATCTGCTTCTAGATAAGCTGCCTTAAATGCTTGCTCATCAGATTTTAAATGAGAGGGAACGCAAACCCCATGCTAACCTTCTCTAGGATCCGTTATTATAATTTCCTGATGGTTTGCAGCCAGCGGAGCAGTAGAGCTTGCTGACTGATACTGGTATCACAGCATGGTACATCTCTCTGTTCTGACAGTCTTTGATGTGTTATCAACTTACTATGAGACCCGAAGCTGGCCATCAGCCTTGAAAGCTGGAGTGTCTTCTGGAAAAGGCTATGTGCTACCAGATGCAGTGAAAGAAGTGAAAATACCTCAGCGTGACAATGCCCAAGAAAACTCTTTTATTTTGTGATGTTGAGGAGCTGTGCAGACAAGAGAGGCAAACTCCACATTTCAAGCAGAGGCACCAGCATGAATGTGTGTAGAGAAAACAGCTCTGCTTAAATCTTCTCTAAGGACCTTGCCGAGTGACACAGTCTACCTCAGCAGTACAATGCTGGAAATGATTTCCTCTTTTTGAACAGAAAACAAAAGCCAATGGAGCCCTGGGATCAAGTAAAAACTGGCAGGAATTCAGTTTTGCTGCTTTGCAGATGCTTGTTAGAGTGTTTCTAACTCTTGCATCTACACTTCTCTGGGACCGGGAGGAGACCTTTAAGGTATTTCTTTCATGTTGATTAAACAGTAAGGTGAAGTTAGAATGCAAAACTCACTGGCGGGGGAAATTCCTTCCCATGGAAAAGGACGGCACTGGTCCAGTTGGGTAACACAAGATGGGAAGTGATTCCCCAGTGGAGAAACAGTTCCCACGTGCGCCACGTCCTAACAATGTTAAACCAGTTGAATTGGCGACTTGGTGAGTTGTTGAAGCCTATAGCTAATTCTGTGCATCTAATCTAAAATAAAATGTTTACTCTTAAACTCCCATTGCGTCCTTACAGTTACTGCTGCATGCATGTTTTATGTGTGCCCCAGCACACATGCTGATGTGTGATGTTCACTAACCCTGACATTCCTCCTGGAAAGGTACCTGGGATTTGGCTGTGTCCTGCACAAACAGCAGTGATGTATTTCATGGGCACAGCAGAAAGCATTTTTCATGCATCTAAACTGATATGTTACTTCACACGTTGTTGCTGGGAAAAAAAAAAAAACAAACAAAAAAAGCCCTTATTTCTGATGACTATGTCTAACCACCAGTGGAAGGACTTGAACGTCTTCTGAGGTAAACCACTATCTCATATGCTTATGCATTTCTCCTTCACATCAAGAGCCTTTTACAACACCTGGAGTTCAGTGCCTACAGCGTCAGTAGGGCCTGCTGCAGCAGAAGCTGTTGGTGGACACTGGCTGTTGCTCCCTATGTAGACTCAATTTGTGTCTGCCGGTCCCTGTTGCTTTGCTGTGCCCTCTTTCAGTGTCCCATGGGCTCTTCCAGGTCTTGCTTTTCTTGTACCCCTGCTCATTAGCTGTGGGTGTGTAGTTAAAGGTCTGCACTTGGGCTTCAGCATAAGAGACTTAAACTTTCTAATTGAGCCCGAGTTTGCTAGGCAGCAGAATACGCTAACCCAAACCACCTGGCAGTGCTGCCCTCCCCAGTGGCTGAAGGTATTTCCGCCACCCTGTCCTTGTGTGGCCAGGAAAACAGACTGCTCTTGGGTAGCTAGCTTGCTTGCGGGCACACTGTGAGAGCAGCAGCTGTTGGGGACCTGGCGTAGGGCTGCTGTAGGTTGCCAGGTTCCTGTGGGTGTTCGCTTGCCTGGCTGTTAGAGTCTACCTGGTTAGGGAGCTCTTGTAGGGGTGCTGCAGCAGTCCCTTCTGCCCCAGGTGCCGTCCTTTTCCACACCAGGCTTCAGTTGCAAGAACTTGCCTTTCTCCCTCCAGAAGCATTAAAGAATGAGTAAAAAGTGGGGGTGCCCTCCCTCAGATGTTACAAAACCACAAGACAAGCCTGTCCCCACACTGCCCTTGTGCTTGGGGAGATGTGGCAGAGCTGGCTGCCTCCTGTGGCCCGCCCATGCTCCTCTGGTGCAGACTCCTCCATCCTGAGCACAGTTGGCTGCAGCAACAGCGCGTCATGCAGTACTCCTGCTGCAGGCACCGCTCAGAGAAAGCCAGCCGTTCCCCAACAAGCCCCTCGGTTAGACACCAGCAATGGGGACCTGCCTCTGCCTGCTTCATCAGAGACACTAAGGTCATGCCTCCAGCACTGGCATGCTGATTCACTGGGGATGCACAGATAGATGACCTTCAAGGGCTAACAGCTCATACTCAGCTAGGGATATACCGCACGTGACAGAAAAAGAGCTACTGATGAGATTGGGAAAAGGGGCTTGCCCTCTCCTCAGGAGGCCAGCGTAATGGGTCACCAATGAAGGTGGCATTTCAGTCTCTGGGCTTACATGTTCCTTCTGGAAGACACAGATCTGAAAGTGGCATGGCGGGGGAGGGGCGGGGTCTAATCAGGAACTTTCTCAAGCATCAGCAAATGGAAATAGAAGAGCAGGGTAACACGCAGAAACCATATCAGAAGAGCAGGATATGATGTTGCCTCCCTGGCCTGGGACAGCCCTCTCTTCAGCCCTTGCAAGGAAAAGCAGTTAAATATAGCACAGCTTTGTTCCCAAAGAGGTTTCCATTACGAGTCCAGGCACACCCTCAGCTACAGAAGGTGAACAAAGCAGCCTGGGTTCCTTCATGTCGGGCCTGGGTGGGATTTGACATCACTCAAGTTCACAGAGTCTGCCTGGAGAGTCAGGAGGGTGAGGAAAGGCAGGCAAAACGCTCCTGTCTTTATCCACAGGCGACAGAAGAAGGCTAAGACAACACCTTGTTGACTGGCCACCTGCAAGGCCTTTGGGAGATGAGGGACAAGCCCCAGGCAAGATACATAAGCCACTGAAGTACTCTATGAATTTGCATATTACATACGGACTGTGTACGCAGAATTACAGAAAGCTAAGCTGGAGAGCAGTATGCCCTGCCCCATGACTATCCCCTGGACAGGGCAGCTCTTGGTGGAGCTAAGCTGACATGCGTGGACACGTCCTTCTGTGACCATTCTCACACTGTGGGACTAAACATCCTGTGTGGGAGACCCTGGTAGTGGACAGAGGGAACATGGCTGGGCTCTTCCCCACCCAGTGCACTCATGTGCTACCAAACAGCCCCATCATGACAAGGCGGGTACCCTGAATTGCTGCAGGAGACAAAACATGGCAGCTGTAAGAGCTGTGTGTTGGCGAGCAAGGAGCTTGGCACCCAGATCTGGGCAGCCTTGCCTGCAAAGCTGCTGGTGGACAGCCTGCACAAGCTGGTGGTAGGTGCCCACCACATCCACAAGCGCAGCCCCAAGCTCCTCCTGCCTCTGCCTGCACAGCTGGCAGTGCGTCACCTGGAAGCAGGCCACTGCCAGCTGAACCAGGTGGTTAAATGTCACCTTCAGTGCACCCTGCAACTCTTTGAGGGGCTGCTCTGTTTTCAGGAGCTCCTGGCAACTGGACAGCAGGTCCCGACAGGCTAAGCCAAGGGCACCCTTACTCTCAGCACCCTGCTCTGCACATTGATCTTGCAGGTGGGTTGCCTGGTTCCCAGAGAGCTTCCCCACAACCTCCTGAAGCTCTGTGGTGTAGGCTAGGAAGCAGGAGAAATCTGCAGGGCTCATCCGTGCTTGGTCCTTCAGCTGGCTGAGGGCTTGGACATGAGGGTCCCACCATGCCACATCCCTAGCAATGGAGACTGGGTGACTGCCCACAGGGGTCCCAACAAGACTGCGGCTGCTGGATGGTGGGGTGGTGAGGGGTCCCAGAAACGTGCTGCACATGGGGATGGTGGTTTCACATTCCCCCTTGTCTGCAGGCCTGTGGAAGCAGCTGATATAGGACAGCCGACAGCTGCACTTGTCCATCCCAACCTGTGGTGGAGATGTCATCTTTGCTGTGGGAAAACCCAAGGTCCTGGTCACAATGGGGTCAGAAGGGGTCTGCTCATCCTTTTTGTGGTTAAAGCATAGGAAGGAGTGTTTTGAAGCCTCCTGGTCTTCTGCTCGTTTCCCCAACGAGCCTAAAGGTATTGGGCCTGAGGAGATGGAAAGCCCTAGAGACGGAGTCAGAAGACCATCCCTCCCCACCTCAGTAGCCTGTTCTTTGTGAAGAGGAGTCTGGACAGGCCGTGGCTGTTTGGGAGCCACGTTTCCTCCATCTTTTCTGGGCTCTCCTTTATCCAGCCCCAGGCTGCTTACCACCTCTCTCTCAATGGGTTGTCCAGCTGAGGATGTTTGCATCTCCCTTCCGACAGCATCAGCCTCCAGGCACCCATTGCTCTTCTGAGAGGCCAAAAGCTCTAGTGGGACATCTGCGCTTTTCTGAGATGTGAGGTCTGTCCTCACCCCAAATGAGAGCCAGGAGAGGCGAGTTATAACCCCTGAAGTGCTGCTGCAATCTGTTAAGAGCTGGGTTGCATCTGGAAAACCGACATTTTTATTGTGCACTTTCTGTAAGGCCTCCTTGTTTATCACTTGTCTGCTTTTTGCCTGTGAGAAGGCACTGTCACCACTGTTTTCAGCGCAGCTGTCACAATTAGCTTTTCTTTCTTCACAGGGAGCTGGGACAGGCTCCTCAGACATTGCTTGCCTCCCAGCAGTGGGGAGCAGTTCCTTGTCCTGGGCCACCTCATGGGGAGAGGCCACGCTGGGGCCATGAGCTGATGGTGGTAGTGTGTGTTTGTTAGCAGGCGAGGTCACCAGTTGGTCCAGGGATGGGGGTACATCACTAACCTTGTGCTGGGTTGCCATTGCCTCACCCACATCCTCCAGTGCTACTCGGGCTGGCCAGCCTCCAGTGGCCACACAGCTCTCCTCACTTGGCCACCCAGTATTTGTCTTCATGGAGGAACTTTCCTGGGCAGCTCTGCATTGTCCCCCAGCAAGGGGCACAGGTTCCTCCAGGGACAGGAAAGGTGGATGTACAGCATGTGCAGGTTGGAGGCCACCGTCCACATGTATGGCAATGCCTGCACTCTCCTCCGGGTGCTGGTCACCCTGCAGGCGAAGAGCAGAAATGGAAGAAACCACTGAATCAGTCACTGATTTTGTTTCCATGGTGTCAGGCTCCATTTCCATCGGGTCAGAGGATGGGTTTATGCTAGCAGTATCTCTCTGGGCCTGGGTGGCAGCAAGAAGTCCCAGCTCTGCATCCTTTTCGATGTTCTCTGAGGAGGGTGGAGCGGGGAGTTGAGCAAGGAGTTGGGGGGCAGGTGGCCAAGAGCAGCGGCTCTGCAGAGAGCCTGGCAAAGCCAAGGGGAAAGAGACCTGTGAGGTGTAATCGGTTTTCAGGAAAGATCTCCTCTTCCTCAGGCTCTTGGCATATGTCAGCTCCTTCTCCTTTCTGTGTTTCTCCCTTGCTGTCTGCCTTGTGATCACGTTTTCCCCTAGGCTGTAACACCTTGGTTTCTTTAGGATGCAGAAGGAGTTGTCTGTACCCTCCTGGGACGTCATGTTGTAGCCTGCTGGCAAGAAAAAAAACATGCAAGTCAGGAAATGGCCCCAGGCAGCAGAATATCCATGTTATCTATGCAGTGGGCCAAAAATCTCTTAACACAGGTCCTGCAATTGCAGACATAGATGTTTGGCAGCAAAGGCTGGCTCCCAAGTGCCAAAGGAAACTTTCTTACATTATGATCAAGCACCTACTTCGGACCGGCTATGTCAAGAAAAATAAAGACTCTGGGCCCATGGCTACAAAGACTGAAGTCCAGGATTCGTGATGAAGGGCACTGGATAGGCTTTCCCTTTGTTTACTGGAGTCACTTGGTCTGACTGCAGGTACAGCTATAATTCTCAAGTTAAATTTGGTGATATTAGCAGCAACTCCAGAGACCACTGCCTACAGCTGCAGATTTATTAACACTGAAAGGAAACATTATCAGAAATTCCCAGCCTGGATATTTAGAAGATAAAAATTTCCAGAGATTACAGTTTTGTGCCTGAATATGGTATTGTTCCCATGCATGAGCACAAAAGCCAAAATTGTTCTAACTACACAAAACAAAGTCTTAAGAATTTCAGTTAATGTTGAAAGAGCTGGTTATTTCAGAAACAAGAATCCTCCAACTACTGGGACCTGCTCGGCCGCAGGACTCCTCCACCCAGTTTCATAACACGCCCCTGACCCAAAAATTACTTTTAATCTTGGGGGAGCATGGAACAATAATGTTTTACAGCTTTTAGCTCTCCTCAGCTTGAAACAAGACAGCAGAGCACAGGTACTGCCTGACAGTGGGAATATTTGCCATAAAGCTCCCTGTCAGTGCAAGGACACATATCTGTGTTCTGTTGTGTTTCTGGGACTCGTCACTCTTCATCACCAAAGATTCTGCCTACATAGAAGGATGCACAGAACTTCCTTATGCAGCATGCCAGCTTCAGGATCAGGGAGAGCCATACATCAGCATTCTGGAATTCCGGCAGAAACACGGGGACTTTCCAGAATGCCAAACTCATTTGAAAACTGACTTTTTCTGGGATCCAATGCTTGAATGTGATGACAAAACTCCCTGCAAAGCTGCAGCTCTGACCACTGTGTGCACATCCACTGTATTTCTGCTCAAGAGTGGCTTATGAAGAACAGGTGTACAAAGGTCCTTCAAAAATCTTGGGAAAACTATGACAAGCTGAAAGATGATCCCTCCAGGAAGGATGACGGGGGAAACAGGCAACAGCCTAGCCCAGGGGGTGGAAGGAAGGTGACCTGCAGCGAGTGGGTGGTGGTTTACCTGCCAAGGCATCCGGAGGGCTAAGCCTGTCTGCAGCATCATAGAACTCCTCCTCAGAACTGGTGTCACCAAAGCCTGGGGGTGGCTCCAAAATGAGGTTGCTCGCCTCTGCCGTCTGCTCTGCCCCACATGGTACCTCTTCGTGGGCAGACCCATCTTTCCAAAGGCTTCTTTGAGGGCTGCGACTGATGTTGTTCCTTTCCACGCTGCTTGCAGGTGATATGCTGTAGCATAGGCTGTAGTAGCCCATGGTGTTTGTCTCAGACAGCTTGGTCTCCAGCACAGACGCAGCAGTGTCCTCCCCTCTCTGCTCAGAGGGACTGTCTTCACACCCAGGCGCCTCTGCATGCGGTACCTTCAAGAAACAGAAGTAGTCTCTGGTTTCTGCCCTGCTGGAGCCTCCTGCAGCATGAATGGGGAAGAAGCTCTTGTCTGAGCTGCTCATCTCCTGCACTGTTGGTGTGTAGAAGTGGAAGAACTCTGGCCTGGAGGAAGAGCAAGCTTCCAACTCATCTTCTTCTAGTGCATCCATAGAGTCACTGGAGCCACTTGTCTTAAACCCTCGACTTTCGGTGTTGGCTGAATCTGAAGCCTCGGATGTGCTGTCTGTTGCATTGTCACCCCCATCGCACTGGTCGCTCCTTCCAGCTCGGGGCTTTGTGCTGTCCTTCTCCAGCTTGTGGAGCTCTCCCAGCTTCTCCTTGTTGCACACAGGATGGGCACTGCTGTATGCTATAGGATGGTCCAAGCAATGCTCTGAGGAGGAATCCAGCTCCCAGGAGTCTTCAGAGTCACTGCAGGTTCGAGATTCATACCCTGGGATTGAAACATAACGGATCAGCCGGTCCTTTGCAGTGGCAAGGAGGAACAGCCAGACAAGGGTTACAAACTCGCCTGCACAGCGGGGATACAAAGCCCAGAGAGCTCTGCCCTCACTTGCTGATCAGCAGATAACGTGAAGATGCAATCTGACCTGCGGGGCCATAACCTGTCAGTGGAGGCTTGGTCCCTCCTGCCTGCTTTGCCTGGTTTTATGGCAGACCAGTACCAGAGAGAGCTGCAGAACAGGAGCCAGCTAACTCACTGCCTAAAGCCTCCGTCTGCAATCCCTGTGAAGCTGGAGTTATCCTGACACGGGACAGGACAGCATGTCAAACAGATCCTCTCTCTCCTGGCTGAGGCATGCCAGCAGCAGGGAAGTTGTGCAGGTTGGTAAAAGAGCACAACTGGTTAGTGACAGGTCTGCCATTTCAATGACAGGCACTAGCCTTCACTTCTGGGGAAAAGCTGACAATTACTGCGGCTCTTCTCCTGCCCGACATGACTGGGGTTGATGGAAACCTGTCACTGCCTGCACCAAGGCTGACAGTCTTAATAATTTGCAGGTGCCACTGCACGTCCCTGGGCATGATGCTGTTCCCAGGAAGGAATAACACCTCTAACGCTGGAGGATCCACCCACTTTCTCCCCATCCTTTGGCAAAAAAATGGCTGTTTTTTTTTTAACCTTCTTCGGCTGAGACACGGTGCAGTTGCTGTTTTTTCTCTCCCCAGGTAAATATGGAGACATTTGCATCCACGAACAGTCTGTAATAGCCAATGATGAGGCAGACAAGATCTTTTGCACTGTTTGATTCCAGCAGCAGAGTCAGCAGCTTTTTTTGGGGGAAAGGGGAGAAAACAGTAAAAAATGAGAAAATAGACAAATATTGCTTGTACCACAATCCGCAGGAACATGCTGCATACTGAAAAGACAATCCCTCTCTCCCATAGTGCCACCACTGTAGAGCGCTCTGTTTGTGCATGAGGCACAAAGAAAGAAGAGAAATTGTTTTTCTCGCATTTTGTTTCTTTGATATGTCTCACTGATGGAGGACAGCAGGAAGAAACACTTCAGTCATTTTGTATTTTCCTACGAGCTTTCCCTTCTGAGTCTATTCTAAGCCTTTTGTACTGATGACACCATCAGCTAAATGTCAGATTTTGGAAAGAACAGATGGTGTGAATGACTCTCCCCGTGCTCTGTGGCCCTGACACAGCCACACGCTGGCCATTGTGAAAGCACTGCTTACCTTCAGGTCCTGCAGGTAGATTTTCACCATGCTCACTTTTTCAGACTCCTCTGTAAGCTCCATCCTGCTGATGTTTGCAAACTCTGCCAGACTTGTTATGATGTTGAGCTTATTATTGATAATCTGGCTCACCCCATACTTGGCACCCACCAGCAAGGCAACATATGATTCTCTGTCCTGGAGCTGTAGGGGGAGAGGTTAAATCTGTAGCCAAAAATCCAAGCAGGAACCCATTCACCTGTGCTGGGCAGGGACTCCTCAGCCACCCGATCTTTGGTATCTTTTAGCATTGGACTCTACAGCTGGGCTGTAACCAGCTGCAAAGGGAGCCCCTCTACTTACAGGCTGTCAGGTCACCTGCTCCCGGCCGTTCTCTTCTCTGGCTTGGGGACCACCAGTTTCTCTGTGCCACCAAGGCAGGTGGCCCCAGAGATGCACCAGCCATCTAGCAGATCCAAAGAGGTGGTCAGCAGCAGGTTGCTATCAGAAGTGTCATCTGGCAGGCTGTGCCAGATGGACCTAGCGAGACCTACTGGAGCTGGCTAGAAACTTCAGGAAGGCATTTTTGGTTTAGGGAGAAATGTCAGCGCTTTCTGTTAAGATCAGACACTTGAAAAATTAATGAACGCCCATATAATTTGTCAGAAACATTTAAATTTTCACACAAGTGTAAACCTAGGCATTACTGCAACCCATCAGTAAGGTCATCCTCTGGTTCAGACCTACCTACACTGCTCAACTCTCTGTACAAAGCAGCTTGTGGTCCACAGTTCAGCACAGATCCAAGTAGGGACATGCAAAAAAAACAACCCAAGAAACCTCTTGTGTTCTTTTTTACAGTAAGATTTAAGCGTGGGCAGTATCTTTTCAATAGTTTATGAACACACATACCCCTCCCCGATCTCTTAATTACTTTATGACACATAAAATCTAGACAGATCTCGTCTGAAGAGCAAGAGTCACAACTTTCAGTTAGAAAGAATATGCATAATTATCGTGTAGGCTGGTATGTTATTCACTTCAATGGAACTAGGCTGTGTTACCCTAGCACAGTCCCTTGGCAATATTTATCATGATGTCCCAGGACAGGGAAAAGTCGTATGACTGGAACTGTCTGAAACAGCATCACCATAGCTAATGTTATATTTTCTATGAGTATTAAAGCAGACAGGGAAGGAGACTCAGTAAGAGGCTGCTAATCTCACATCAACAATCAGTTTAGAAAAATATTTAAACATTTCTGCTTTAGATAGGGTTTACTTTGGTTAAGACATGATCTTACCCACTGGTGAAGAAAAAGGGTTAAAACTGCTTCTTGTGCCCTATCTTTGCAGTTATTGTCCAAGTACACTGCCATAAGAGATGCACAAAGCAAGGCAATAAGACAGTATGCCAAAACCCAATTACATAAATAAACAGCACTCATACCATGAGGGTGGCATTAAAGATCTTCCCATTGTACATCTTCAGGTCTCCCAGTATTTGCAGGTAGCTCAGGCGCACTTGGACTGCTGCGAGCATATGCTTCATTTTGCAAGAGAAGAAATACTGTTTAGAAACATGACAGATGACTAAGGTTTGACAGCCTGTAGGCTAGAAGATGTTCTTTTCATACAGGACTTAGTATTTCACCAACACATCTAGCTTGGTCTGGATAGGCAATAGATCTGTACAGGACCATCCCACATTACCACATTTGCCATCTGGCAATGCCACAAGCAAACTGCAACATAACAGAACACACTATGCAGGGAAATTAGGGTGCGTGCGCAGCAGAGGGAGTTACAAGAGGAAAAGACAGAAGAAAAGCCCCAAGTGGTCCCGTAGAGAGAACACTCATGGAGGAAAGACATTGCATCTTTGGCCATGAGGGACACTGCCACCATCCTGGGGGGCGCCTTGAACCCAGGGGACACACACTACCTTCTGACGAGGGTCCAGTAGCACCTGGTTCCGCTTCATGTGGTAGCTGATGGCTTTCTTGATATCCTTCCCTCTCATGTTTCGAAGCAAAGTTGGTGAGATGAAGTTTTCAATTCCCCAGTCCCTCCTGCCAGAAAGACGGGAAGGGAGCAAAGGGGGTCCAGCAGTGCTGTCCCCCAGCAAGACAGGAATGTGCAGAAAGGCAGCTGGCCAGAGGCAGAGACGGGCAAAGGCACCACGGAGCCTCATGTCCGGACGGCTCATGCAATGTGACTGCCTCACTTGAATTCACTTCTGTGTACATCTGCTACTGGGTCAGCACATGGGGTTGGATGAATATGTGCTTTCATGCAGAATGCCTGTTTTTACATGGTTATACAGAAGACAATCTACAAATTTAGTCAGCATAATAGTCCCAATCTGTCCTTGCCACCAGAGGATGAAGATTCTGTCTTTACATTCACTTTTCTTTCGTTACGAGATTATTACATTTTAACATCTCCACTTCCCTAGACCCAAAAGTGTGGGCCATTTTTTGTTGCTGAAGAGTTTATTGAGCCCAAGTGTTAAATATGCAGGAACTAACAATGCTGCAGTTATCTGTAGTCGCTTCTCACTCTCCACTAACTGCACATGGTTGGGTATGTCTGGCCGTATGCAAGGAATCGGTGGCGCTTGCATGGGCTGGTGGAGGCTCAATGCTGCAGTTACCACACAAATGTCTGTTATTTAATGATTGGCCCATCACAAGTTCTTAAGCAGGGCAAGTGTGTTCTAACAGTACTGACATGCAGCACAGCACACCTGCTGCTTGTGAAAGCATTTTTCGGTATTTTTTTCCAGATCCCATTACTTCACAGGACCTATCACTTATACTGAAATTAGGTATTTCTGATATAGTTCTGGTGGATGAAGGGATGTAAAGTAATGCCTACGCAAAGTTGATGATTATCCTCTCTCTCAACTACAGCATATAAATCTTAGTATACTGGCAGGAGCAGCCTGGGTAACATAGCAATGTGAGAGATTTGCAATTTCATGTCCCTGCTCTAGCGACAGATCAGGATGTCCCTCTGCTTAGGGACATGCCCAGGTGTTATACTGTCCTTATTATTCAAGCAGCTCAGCAGGTTAAAGAAAGGGAGACTTGTGAAGCCATGTTGCCCTAAAATGACTGGCACAACTAAGAGACTGCAGCCTCTTTCGGTCAGAGACATTCTTCTGTCCAGAGCTAAACACTGGGCAAACATAGAGCTGATGACACTTTTAGTTGGCTCCTTCTTTTGCCAGGCTTAGTCACAACATAAGACAGAAATCTGAGAACTTACTCAATGTATTTCAGGGATACTTTCTGTGGCTGAGCACAAGCATAGATCCTCTCCTGTATGTGCAGAGCAGCCAGACGTAACGCCACACTGCATTTCATTTCCACAGCAAATCTTTCCTGAAGCACATCGCTGCAGCTCTGGAACAAACACAGCTGAGTTAGCATGATGATGGGAGCTCAGGAAGAAGTCAGGATAAGACCTCTGATATGACTACCATGTGTCAAATAAAGGCAGCCACCCAGCTCATTTCAATTGCATTCTGTTAAAAAGCCAAGCATATCTCCTGGATCAAGCACTGGCTGGGTGGACGGTCCCAAAGAGTGGTGGTCAATGGAGTTAAATCCAGCTGGCGGCCGGTCACAAGTGGTGTTCCTCACAGCTCAGTGTTGGGACCATTTCTGTTTAAGGCCCTGGGGGTTCTAATTGACAAGCGGCCAAATATGAGCCAGCAGTGAGCCCAGGTGGCCAAGAGGGCCAATGCCATCCTGGCTTGTATTAGAAATAGTGTGACCAGCAGAAGGAGGGAGGTGATTGTACCCCTGTACTCAGCACTGGTGAGGCCACACCTGGAGTATTGTGTCCAGTTCTGGGCACCTCAATACGAGAGAGATCTCGAGGTGCTGGAGCGAGTGCAGAGGAGGGCAACGAAGCTGGTGAAGGGCCTGGAGAATAAATCTGATGAGGAGCGACTGAAGGAGCTGGGACTGTTTAGTTTGAGGAAGAGGAGGCTGAGGGGAGACCTCATCACTCTCTACAACTACTTGAAAGGCCATTGTAGAGAGGTTGGTGCTGGTCTCTTCTCACAGGTAATTAGTGATAGAACAAGAGGGAATGGCTTCAAGCTGCAACAGGGTAGGTTTAGACTGGACATTAGGAAAAAATTCTTCACAGAAAGAGTGGTCAGACACTGGAATAGGCTGCCCAGGCAGGTGGTGGAGCCACCATCCCTGAATGTGTTTAAGAGTAATTTAGATGTGGTGTTGGGGGATGTGGTGTAAGGGAGAGCTTTGTAGAGTGGGGTTGATGGTTGGACTCGATGATCCCAAGGGTCTTTTCCAACCTAAATGGTTCTATGATTCTATATAAGTTGATTCAAGGATTTCAGGCAAGTTGAATCCAAATGCTCTGTTCTTAAGTCCTCTGCCTTTCACATTCACATAACTGAAGTGGCCTGAAGTATGCTTTGGTTTAAAGCAGAAGTGAGAATTGGGTGAGAATAGATCCTGAAGCATGGAATGCCTTGATTTCACCTGCAGGTAGAGATATTCGAAGGCAACTGGGTCTTCCTGCAGGAGGTCTAAGGGATCCTTTGGGACAAAGCAAACTCTGAAGAGGCACCGGTAGTCGTGAGATTCTCTTTTTTGGACCACCTGCAACAGACAAACAGCATCATGCCACAACTACTGCTGTATGGCTGCAGATTAGCCATTTTCCTTAGCAAATACACGGAGACATTGCTAGTGTTTGTAATTTTATCTTCAATTCTTTTTCTGGTTTTTGCTTCTCCCTGTGGTGGCTTGGAAATCCTTTGACAGCAAAAATTCAATAAATAACCGTTGATCTCATATACTTGCAGGATAACTGTGACAGAAACTTCAAGGCCTTATAATAATGACAGAGGAAAGGGCAAGCTTCTCTGCTTTTAAGTTCAGTCACAAGATACAGCAGCCCTAAACAGACACTTGGATCATTATCATAATGTCAATACAATGTTAAGACCCCTGGGTTATACATTAGCGTATTTTATTCTGGGCAAATCCCATACGGGCTCACCAACTGAAACAAAGCAGAAATTCTGAGGGACATGTGCTCAGTGGTTGGACAGTGTTAGCTACCAAACCTCTCTGCATTACAGTGGGTCATCAACAACGTCAACAGCATGGTGATGAGACTCCCAGGTAGGCACATTCTCACAAATTAGATTAGTCCAGAATTACGAGCACAGCAACACAATTACTAACAGAGTTAACATCATGTTTGCAGGACACAAACTTTTGATTTAAAATTTAATCACAGTGGCACCTGGCTGGGTTAACTCTCTGACTACCGAGAGAACTGTAAATACCTGGGTACACAGCTATGTTAAGACTGTCTCAAATAGTCCTCTGTAGATCAGCCTATCTGACAGGTGACACAAAGCATGGTCATCCCCTACATGGTCCAAGCAATACCAGCCCCTGGGTATTGCTCTGTGGGCTCTCTAAACAGAGTGAGATGCTTCTGAAAGCACCGTTTCTCCATGGGCTCCGGTTAATGCAGTGGTACCATGTGCAACAGAGCGAAGAGCAGAGCACTTCTGCAGATGTGGCCAAGCTGACTCCCTCTTGTGACACCTCTCTCTGCACCTCGCTGGCCACAGTTCACTGGTGGTGGTGCCCACCCCCAGCACAGCTGCCAGGGCATGCAAGGGGCTCTCCTCACCTGCTCAATGAGCTCTTCCTCATGCAGCAGGTGGATCTTTGCCACATTGTACTGTTCCTCCAGAGCGAGGGCAAAGTGCGCAATGCTCCGGATGGAGAGCTTCTCTTTCAAGGTGAGAACAATGTCCTGGGAAGGGAAGGCACACAGATGGTCAAACAGCATTTAGACACAGTTGCTGAGCACTGCTAGCACACTGCATGAATGTGGATGATTCTAGCCTGCCACTGGCAGCTGTGTGGACAGCACTAAAAGGGCAGTGGTGAGACACAAAGTTCTCTGGTGCTGCAACAGAGCGAAATTTTTAGTGCTGTTTCACAGGAAACCAGTGCTTCTACAATTTGCTGCCTTTCCCTCTTCACCGACAGCTTCGAACGCATTGACCTAGACAAACCACAGAAGTCTCAGTGTCAGAAAAAGCCTGCAAGTTCATCAGAAGTGGAGGTACGGGAGATGGGAGCCTCTTCGGGACACCAAGCACGAGCTTGGCGGTTAGCTGCTGTGCTTTTCCAGATGTATGTCTGAGCAACAAAACAGTATGCCAGCCAGGCAGTCGGCAGGATGGTGGTTGGAGCCACCCACATCCATTGATGCCAGAGAGTTGGTAAGGAAGGGATTCAAGGGAACTGCAGGAGAAGCACAGAAAGCACAGATAAAGGGAGGACAATACATTTCAGTAGACCAGGAGGACAAGGTAGGGAAACTGCAACTTGCTGTGGTAAGAGTGCATTAAGATGCAAACTTCAAGGTGTAATAGGCATCAAATCCATTTCCTAGAGTCGCATGTCGCGGGCTGCTTCATGCTGAAAGTTTTGGCCTTACAGCTTTTAGCTTGGTGGTGTTAAGCACTTTCTGTCACACTTGATCCAAGTGTTTGCTGTTAGCCATTCTAGCTTTCTATAATGGTATGACACTTTGTGAAGAAACTACTAAGAACTGGTGAAAAACACTTCTCCCCACCAATAAACAAGAATTTGAGAGCATAATTGTAAAAATCTTACCAAATTTGAATCGGTGTTTCAGTTGTATGGAGAAATCTGTTGGAATACTAAGTGTGATGGAAATAACTAGTTTATTTTTGGCAAACATTACTTGACTGAGTACCAATTGAAAGAGAACTCCTTTGACTCACTCAAATCTCTTAAGGTAAGCATAAATGTTTGACTCATCTCAGTGTTAAGCAAAGATCTCTCAAACAGCAGAGGAGCTCTTGAAAACACTTAACTTAGGAAGCATTTTACCCATTTGAGTGTTTCTGTGAGGATGCTGGTGAGGGTTGCACTCAACTTCAGTAGGGAAAAATTTGTTTCAGGTCAGAGGTAAGCAATTCAATTCAAACCTGAGGAATTAATCCATCTTTTAGATGTTAATCCCTTGCAGGTGGGCATTCATATCTCTCTTTAAAACTCATCTCCCCTTTCCTTACTACCTCCTTGCTTTATTTCAGTATTTTCTTTTTCTCTGCCCTGCAAGCCACAAGACTTGCAGAGACTTACTTGCGTGAGAGACCACAACAGTTTTGTCAAGTTTGGATGAACTAGACAATAAACTCCTTTTTGAGCAAAGTTTTCAGTGCATTATAAATAAAATTGTATAAATAAAATTGGCTGCTAAGAAAACAGAGGTGAACCAAAGCAACACCTCCTCTGCAGAAAGAGCATGGAAAATCCAGCAAGCTCAGCATCAGCCAGCACTCCAGTTCCCACTAGGTGGCGAATACAACCAAGTGCTTGCAAGTTCCACTGCACGCACCTTTGCTGCTAGATTGAATTCAGGTGGTGAGAACAAAGACAGACAACCAAGCATCATTACCTTCACAGTAGTGCTCGTCTCAAACCTGAAAGCTTTCGTCTGTCCATTTTCCAAGTATACCTTGAGAACGTTGGGCATACAAAGAAGAGAATTCCCCTGTAGAACAAAAGCAACAGCACTAATTCTTGGACGTTAAGTCTCCGGGCATCCGGCTGCTCTGCCTGACACAGGACATCCTGGTATAAATTAAAATCTTTCTCTGCTTTTGCAATCTTCTTCTGTGGCACCAAGCTTTATTCCTTGATTATTCTTCTGGCACAGAACAAGGGAAAGAGAGCATAACAAATGCCTTTATCATAAAACTGTAGCCAGTGCAATAGCTGCATGTGGCCCAGATACGCCCACTGTTCAGCTCCCACATGGCACAGGAAGATCTGGCAGGTACTGAAAGCTGCAAGCCATCCTCACTGCTCATTACTGGAAAACCAGCGATGTCTGCTGGAAAAGACATCTTCCCATTATTGGGCACCAGGCAGCAATAACCCCAACACTGACCACTTCCCACTGGCAGCAGCCATGACTTCAGCTCAAGAGCTACACAGACCCTGTATGCTACTGTGTAGTATGCTACTGTGAATATATTTTGCACACCACCAGAAGGCTGTAGGATTCAGCTAAACGTGCAGTGGTACTTTTACTGAGCATTCCACTAAGATTTGTGACTCCTGAACTTCCCAAACAGATGATGTAACCAGAATTTCTTGAGATAGGTCTCAAATGCATTAGGCAAGGCAATGACTCCCATAGCAAAAGCACCTCTGTTGGGTGCTCTTGGAACTTGGCCTCTGTCCTTCAGGGGCTGTCTAGGGCTGCACCTTTCAACCTTCCACCTTACTCCTTTAGTAGAGCTCATTTGCACCTTCCTTCTTGTTTTCAGCCTTATTCTTGTTGCTCAGTGCCGAGAATGTTTACTTCTCCATGTAATGAGAATCTCAAGGTTGAGAAAGACATTTCTAAGACGCTCTCTCCTATGTTTCATTTACTGTAACACCTTATAAATCTCACAGCCTTGGTTCCTCTTGATAAGAGGGCCCATATACCCTGGAAGTACTAGCAGAACAAACATAAAACACTTTTGAATCTTGTTCCTTGTTCCTCCCCTCCCTGTTTTGTGGGGTTCAAGCTGCCTACAGTCATCACTGAGAAAAAAGAGTGAATATTGCCACTACTCCCAAGCCCAAGCTCTAACTCCTTCCTGCGAAGTAGCACGAACACATTGCATCTTTGACAGGTCCTCCATCAATTTCAGAAAAGTGATGCTGGTTTGCACCAACTGCACATTTTCTCCGGTAGCTCCCGCAGCCTCGGATTATCATATGAATGGGGTCTTGTACAGCCAGCACACAGCAGAACTTGAAATCTATATAGAAACTCATATACAAATGAAATATCGCTACTCTCCTGGTCAGATCCAATTAGCTGGCCAGAACACCCAGATAGGATTTCTCTCCTTTTGTGCAGGCTCTAACAGACTACTACGAATTAATGCTGAAAGCTGCTGCTATGGCTTACGCAGCTGTACCCCTCCTGTTTTGTCTGGTGCAGGGTTGATTTACTCCATGTTACAGCTAGGCCCACAGCTTCTAATAATACACTGACTGATGCTGACCTGAGGATCCTGAGGGACCTGTCTCTTGCATATCATTCAGTTATATAGGAATACATAATAAGTTTGCAACAGAAAATGGAGGCCAGATAGCATTGCAGCTGATAAACAATTTATGTTCCCAAACTGGAGTTTCAGGTTTCAACTGCAGAAGGCAGCCTCTGGGTTCCTTCCAGTTGCCACAAAGATCACTTAGCAATGCTCCATTAAGATGAGAAGAGTAGTATATTTACTGAAACAGGAGGCTTTGCAGTTTTTCAGGGCCATAATACCCATTTTGGCTGTCTTAATACATCAGTCCACTGAAAGGAGAGCAGTTCTAAAACACTCAAGCGGAGTAGCTGCTGTCTATAAGTGAATAGTGCTTTTCCAGAAAGAAGTCATAAATATGCAACAAATTTATTTACTCTTCCTTTGTGCTAATATTTTACTGTTCAAAACAGGGTCCATATCCAACTGGTGAAAAGGGAAGCTAACACCAGTGGGACCCCAACAGACAAATAAATTTCTCATACCTTTATGTTCTCATTAAATGGATAGCAAACTATATATTGATTGTGCCCTTCCTCTGAACTTGCTGGTATAATTAACTTAGCTCAGCAGAGAACTGATAGAGGCTTTGTAGGAAGCACAAAGTACAACGTCCCCTTCATAAGTGCCTTCTTCAGACCTCTCAAGACCTGCCTTGCAATCAGTAAGTCAATGGCACAGATCTGAGACCTGCATGTGCTGCAACGCCAGTGCCCAGTCTCTGGCTGAAACAGCTCCATGGAAGCTCCCAAGCAGAAAATAGCGTGAACCTCCACCTATAAGAAAAAACAGAGTCTGATGGCATTTTCAGGTCTGTCTGTATCCCATGACCAGCCTTGCCCAAGGCCTCTCAGTCATCTCTGCCTGGGACCATTTCCAGAGCACATCCTTCTCTTCCCTAGTCCCTGAGCGTCATGTCTCCCAGCTGCATGAGGGGTCCAGTACCTGGCTTCTGTCAGGAAGGGCGGCCCAGCTGCCATAATGCTCAGGCAGGTCCCAGACAGACCTGTCATTAAGATCTGAGGGATGTGAACACAGCCCTTGGTACAGCAGAGATGTGCCTTGCAGCAGCTCCAGCACATCTGGCAACAACTTGGCAGGAAGGAAAGGATCCCAGAGTCTAGAGAGATGTATGTAGCAAATGTGTCAGGAGTCACACCTGAACCTCTCCTGCTCTAAAGAGCAGGCCGGAGAAGGAGTCCTGACATGCCTGGAGTCAGGCACAGGTGCCAAAGCATTTGCATTGTGCCTGTCTAATAGGCTGGTGACATCCATGGCATCTCTGGCTGCACCTCTGCCCTGGTGCAGGGGGAGAAAAGGAAACACCTGCCTTAGCTGGGTCGGGAGACCTCCCTACCGCCAGAGATGGGAAACAAGAGACAGCCTAGAAGAGAAGAAGAAAAGGGCCTAATGGAAAGGAAAAAAGGAAAATTCAACAGAGTTAAAGACTCCCAACTGACCCCAGTCCATCCCAACCACACTGAGCTTAGTAAGATAACACAGAAACAAAAAGGAAGCATTTAAGAGCTGCTCCCATTTCAGGGAAGCTACAAGTGTTCTCACTTCTTGGCCTTTTCTAGTACAGGCAGACCCATATCTACCCAGCTCATTTGTTAGTAGTGCTAGAAACCCTGTGATAAATTTGCAGCATTCCTCCAGTGAGCTGCAATCTTATTTCACGTAAGAACAGATCGGCTCAGCTTACAGAGAGTCTATTATGGAGGCAGCTGTGAATGCTCTGTGGAAGCCTGCTGCAAGGATGTGGAACACAACAAGCTGTCACCCTATCAGCTAGAGAACATATGTCAAATTTAATAGTAAAGCAAAGTCACCAGTACCAAACTCTCTGAACACAGTGCTACCTGAGCACTGCTGAAGGCCAGGAAGAGATATCCCAGCTATTTCATCAGCAAATAAACCTGGCACGGACAGTAGGATTCACCTCTCAACTGTAGGGTTAGGATTTCTCATGCCCATACTTCAGTCTAAGTTTACTATGGAGAGATTGGCACCTCAGCAGATCACTACTACACCGCACAGCTGTGTAATGCTGATTTAAAGTTCACCTGATGGTAAACGGACAAAAGCAGTACATGCAGGTATTTTCCATAAGTCTAAGTAAGCGAATCAAAGACAAACCCCTCTGGAGGTGCCAGCATTTACACCTGATCACCAGTGAGCCTAGGGGACAAGTTGGGACCAGATGCCTGGATGCATATCCAGGGCAGACTCACACAGTGAGGGTGCAGCCACCCTGTGTAGATCCTGCCCATGTTAACCCAGCTCGGTATCTGCCCGCAGGAATGGCCTGTTTCTTCCCAGCACGCAGTGCTGACGGCGCCCAGCTGCAGCTGCACCCCACTGACCTGTGTGTGTCCATTCACCAGCACTTCCTCTGCGAAGCGTACTTTCACGGGGTTTGTTTTCAGCCTTGCCCTCTTCTCTGCAGTAAGAAATGATGACTTAGGCCCGCCCTGAAAAAATAACAGCACTCAGTTGGCAGCTCAGTCAGTCTCATGAGAGGCAGAGGCCTACAGAACAGGCGGGGGTGCGATCACAGCCCGCGCTGACACTGGTCACACCACACTGCCTCGCACTTACAGGACCAGGTGCTGTTAGGAGTCTCTCACCCTCCAGGCTTGTCACAGGCCTTTTTGACCTATCTGGGCAGTTGCTACCCTCAGAGCCCAAATCCATCTGTCCAACAAGTGGACATAAATGCAACACATGCTGTACATACTCCTAATTTCACTGCATGTTAACACATTACTGTGTTTAGGCATCTCCCCAGCTCCTGCAATGAAGCCAGGATCCTGCAGAATGACTGTTAATCTGCCAACAGCTGGCTTGCAGCGGGGCTACAAGGTACCATAAACCAGCATGTGCAGAGTGCCGTGCAGTGATAGAACCCCTTGGCAGCATTTCACAGGAACACAGTTGTGTGTGCAGCACTTCCCAGCTCAGCTGGGGTATCTAGAGCAGAGTCTCATGTTGCAAATGTTTAAGAAAACTGCCAAAGGCTAAAAAGCCAACTTGACTTAATTGCACTGCTGTCACATAACCATGGTTTCACCCTGACAGGGGCCTACCAAGCTCACAAGACACCACATGAGCCTCGGAACAACTGAGTTCTTGTGCCCAGATGTCCTGCTCTTGTAAAGCACAGTACTCCCTAAGAAGAACAGAGGCACTATCCCTCAGTATCCTCACAAACGACTTTGAGGTAGAGCAATTCCTACATTCTTGCCAGAGACGCAGGTGCTTCCCAACCTACCACAGCGTCAGCTCGCCCCAAGGACATTTGGCAAGGACGGAGAAAGGGAGGCAGGCAGGAGTCTGTGCCCAGCTAGCCAGCCCTTCCAGAGTCTGCCGGGCTGTAGGGAGCATCACGCCCCGCAGCTGCCCTGAGGAGGGACAAGGCGTCCCACATCCCTTCTAGTGCTGCCAGGGCAGCCCCGGCAGAGGGTCTGGTGTCTGTCGATGGGAGGCGTTACCTCTCAGCTCTAAGCACAGCTGCCTTCAGAGTGGGGCAAGAGCCAACCCCAAACCCAAGATCAGCCTTGGCTGTATTTGGAGGTGTCCTTAAAGTGACCTGCAAAGGAAAAAACAAAAATGGGTTCGTGCCCCATTGGCTTCTCAACAATGCATGAAGGCCTGTGAAGGGTGTTCCAAATCCCATGAAGGGTTTGCCAAATCCTTTTTTTTCTGAAAAGCCATTGCATTTTCCCCCTTTTGGCAGGCATCCAGGTCTTCAGTAACTAACTCTCATCTCCAGAGCCAGATCAAGCACTGGCAAGACTGACAGCCAGTATACCAGGCAAGGGTGATCAGATTAACAAAAGAGGGAAGC
Organism: Larus michahellis; assembly: GCF_964199755.1. Taxonomy (NCBI): domain Eukaryota; kingdom Metazoa; phylum Chordata; class Aves; order Charadriiformes; family Laridae; genus Larus; species Larus michahellis. Next base: position 87,661,005 of record NC_133930.1, read on the forward strand.
CACCGTTCAGTGGGTTTGCTTAAAGTTTTTCTGGTTATTTTGGCTTTGTGCACATCCATTGAATGCCAACATGGGTGGGAAACTTTGGACAGGAAAAATGTATTTAAGAGATTTTCTCTTCAATGTACCTTCACTGAATGGCCAAAAAACCATCATGACCTTAAGCCTGACAGCTCCAGTAACTCTTCCGAAAGAATCACAATTCTTGTTTCTAAGAATAAATCAAAATTTAAAAACTCCAAACAAATGAAAAAGACTCCCAGAATGCCTTCCGGGGAGGGGTGGGCGGGAATTCACCTCAGGCCACTTTCATACATCACAAGAAGCCAAAAAGCACACAAACCCAATTTTGTCCTTGCTTTGCAGCTCAGCTTTTATACACATTGAAATACCCTGCACCCAGGGGAGCTGTGAGAGGTTGCCACTGATTCTCCACAAAACCTTCTCAAAGGACATGCGTGGAAGCAGAGGACCCTTGCAGCTCCCTCATGGCTTTGGTCGGGCCCTTGCGTCCTGCATGCCAGCCCAGCTGCCCCACCTTCCCTGCGGGCCACGCTGCCGGCCATGGCCATCTGGGGCAGTGCTGCTGGGAGTGCTGAGAGTGCTGAAGAAAGGCCATTTACCAACGTGCAGCGCAGGACAGTTAGGAGGAGCTCATCACCGGCCTCCCTGTAACAGAGACAGGCAGTTGGTCAGGGTCAGCAGCCACCTGCACCTTCCTCCCCAGCATCACGGCCATCAGGCCCTCCACCCTGGCAACCGAAGGCTCTCAGCTGGGCAGGGCGCAGCGTACCAGGGCCCACCATGGTGCCGGAGAGCAAGGAAACCCCAATCTCCTGGGCCACTATGCCCTTCAACTGCAGGGCAGGCTTGTCCCTGTGGGGCTGGCCCCCTCCCAGCCCAGCACCCCAGGAAGCAGCGAGGTCTTCCCCTCGGCAGAGTCCAGCCCCACATGGCCATGCACCTCTGCAGCCCTTGGTGAGACCCAGTCCCTGCACCTCTCCTTTCAGCCCTCTGCCACCTCGTCCCCACCGGCCATGCGGGACCACACCTGATGATGTCAGCTGCTCGTTCGACAGACACATCATCCACCGCAGTTGAGTTTATCATGAGGAGCTGATCGCCCGGTTGCAGCTTCCCTTCAGCGGTGCTCCCTGTGGGTGACCGGCACTCTGTTAGTCACGACTGTGCCATGCCAGCAGACCTCCTCCCACCAGCAACGCTCACTGCAAGCTCCTCTTCCCACCTGGCACCCACTTGCCTCAGCAAGTGCCTCTGGATGTCAAAATAAAAAAGAACCAAAGGACGTTGGGCCCTGATACCAGCTGGTGTACCACCGCCCTTATCCATGCCACCTCATCCGGGCTGTCCCTTGGCCCCAGAGGCTGCCCCTGCCCTACAGAAAATCACTCTTGCGCAGGTCTTTTCCCTTGGTAGAGCCCACCACACTGTCCTCAGACAGAGCCTGCCCAGGGTGCGGCAGGAGAGCTCATAGGCTCCCAGTAAACCGCAGGAGGACTGGGGGCAGCAGCACTGCCTTGCCTTTTGCCCACCCGCAAGCACTTCCCCTCTGCGGGGTCTGCACCCTGGGCTGACCCTGACAGTCACCACCTGCGGCGCACAAGCCCAGGCTTGGCACTCCTGGCATGCCACCATCCAGACCAAGGTGCCGCCGCAGTCCATGGGAGATGTGGGCTGGATTCCGAGCTCGGTGACTCCCCTCTGCAACTTGGGAGAACACGGAGGAGGTCTCCTTAAGCACACTATCTGCTGGGAGAATCCACAACAAGGGGAAAAGATGGTTTCTGAGCTTTGTTTTCCAGGAGAGCAGCAGCCGCACGATCCAAGGGGCTAAGGAGCAGGTGGACCTCTGATCTGAGAAGGAGAAGCATGCTTGCACCCCCCAGCTCTACTACAGCCAGCCTGCTGGCTCAGGCACACTATGAATTTCTCTGACACAGAGGTGTGCCCACAAACCCACCTAGCACCCACCCCCTGTCCCTCAGGAAGACTCCGGCATCAGGTACCATACTTGAAAGGCAAAACACATAATTTGGAATGAAAAACAGGGCTTTTATCTGTGGCCTCCTACAGCAAAGGGCGGGACTTAAAAGGACGGATATCTTTGTGCCTCAGTTTTAATAAAATAATGATTCTTTCTGATTAGGAAAAAAGAAAAGACTAACAGAAAAACTCCTTCCCCACTTCACAGACCTTAAGACTCTCAGCTAATTTGTTAGTTGGCCACTAACATTAAGGACAACAAAAAAAGCTTTTATAAATACATCAACAAAAAGAAAGCCAGGGAGAATCTCCATCCCTTACTGGATGCGGGGGGGGGAGAAAGTTGCAACCAAGGACGAGGAGAAGGCTGAGATACTTAATGCCTTCTTTGCCTCCATCTTCAATAGTCAGACCAGCTATCCCCAGGGTGCTCAGCCTCCTGAGCTGGAAGATAAGGATGGAGGGCAGAACAACCCACCCATAATCCAGGAGGAAGTAGTCAATCTGCTTCTGCACCTAGACGCACATAAGTCTATGGGGCCGGATGGGATTCACGCAACAGCACTCAGGGAGCTGGCGGGAGAGCTCACCAAGCCTCTCTCCATCATTTATCAACTATCCTGGTCAACAGCGCAGGTACGAGATGACTGGAGGGTGGCTAATGTGACGCCCATCTACAAGAAGGGTTGGAAGGAGGATCTGGGGAACTACAGGCCTGTCAGCCTGACTTCGGTACCAGGAAAGATCATGGAGAGGATCATCTTGAGTAAGCTCTCACCGCAAGTGCAGGGCAGCCAAGGGATCAGGGCCAGCCAGCATGGCTCTAGGAAAGGGAGGTCCTGCTGAACCAACCTGATCTCTTCCTATGACCATGTGACCCACCTTCTGGATGTGGGGAAGGCTGTGGACGTTGTCTGTCTGGACTTTGGTAAGGCCTTTGACACCATCCCCCAGCATTCTCCTGGAGAAGCTGGCGAATCATGGCATAGGCAAGTGTACCCTTCGCTGGGTTAAAAACTGGCTGGATGGCCGTGCCCAGAGAGTTGGGATTAATGGGGTGAAATCCTCTCAGTGGCTGCTCACCAGTGGTGTCCCTCAGGGCTTAGTTTTGGGGCTGGTTTTGTTTAATATCTTTATCAATGATCTGGATGAGGGGACTGAGTGCACCCTCAGTCAGTTTGCAGACGACACCAAACCAGGTGGGAGTGTTGATCTGCTGGAGGGTAGGAAGGCTCTACAGAGGGACCTGGACAGGCTGGATCGATGGGCCAAGGCCAACCATATGAGGTTTAATAAGGCCACGTGCCGGGTCCTGCATTTCGGTCACAACAACCCCAAGCAACGCTACAGGCTTGGGGAAGAGTGGCTGGAAAGCTGCCCGGCAGAAAAGGACCTGGGGGTGCTGGTGGAGCCAGCTTAACACGAGCCAGCAGTGTGCCCGGGTGGCCAAGAAGGCCAACAGCGTTCTGGCTTGTATCAGGAATAGCGTGGCCAGCAGGAATAGGGAAGTGACGGTGCCTCTGTACTCGGCACTGCTGAGGCCTCACCTCGAGCGCTGTGTTCAGTTCTGGGCCCCGCTGTACAAGAGGGACATTGAGTGCTGGAGCGTGTCCAGAGGAGAGCGACCAGGCTGGTGAGGGGTCTGGAGACCAGGGCATCTGAGGAGAGGCTGAGGGAGCTGGGCATGTTTAGCTTGGAGAAGAGGAGGCTGAGGGGAGACCTCATTGCCCTCTACAACTGCCTGAAAGGAGGTTGTAGAGAGCTGGGTGTTGGCCTCTTCTCCCAAGTAAATAATGACAGGACCAGAGGAAATGGGCTGAAGCTGCGGCAGGGGAGGTTTAGGTTAGATATTAGGAAGAATTACTTTACTGAAAGAGTGGTCAGGCACTGGAACAGCCTGCCCAGGGAGGGGGTTGAGTCACCATCCCTAGAGGTGTTTAAGAAACGTCTAGATGTGGCACTTCAGGGCATGCTCTAGTGGCAGAGACTGTAGGTTGTTTGGTTGGACTCGATGATCTCAAAGGTCCTTTCCAACCATGAAGATTCTATGATTCTATAATTTAACCACGTTTCACGTGGGAAGGGGCATAAAGAGAAAATTTCCCTCGAAAGCACTGTAAAAGGCCAGAGACCATAGTTATGCTAAACAGCCCACAAGCATGAGCACTTGGACAGGCCGTTCTCCCAGGCAGATGGGGGATGCCACAGCCCATATGGGTGGCCAGAGGCAGAGCCCAGGCCAGACCTGCAGCCACCCTCCCCAAAACACCTGCCCGCCTGGATCAGATACAGTCTTTCTCTGGCTGTCACACTCACACCAACAGGTAAAAAGCAGGTATTTTTGTGTACCCATTAAAAAAAAAAGGTAAATAAAAACCACATTCACAGGTTTTGATTCAGAACCCCCCAGGCCACCTTAAAAGCAGTTATATCCTCCGTTTTGTAACTGGAAGACCTGATCTGCTTGACTTGCCCAGAATTCCACCTCTAGGCTGCCTGTAACTAGCAGTGATCCTCTCTGTGTTACAGGGCTGTAAGCCCAGAGAGCATTTTTAACAACAGATCACTAGGGCCACTGCAGAATAAGAACTCTAGATTATATTCTTCATTTAAATTACAGATAAAACACCAGAAAGAACTTTGCTTTGAAGCAGCTTTTTGCATCCCTGATGGTCAGCTACGTCTGAGTGCAGGCGAAGGATTCGCCATGAAGCTGCCATTGGCTTAGATTTCTTCCATGCCATCAGAATCAGGCAGGTGTTCAAGCACTCTGCACGCCACAGGCACACAGGCTTTTGCCCTCAGTATTCAAGGATCACATGCCGACCAGAGGTACCTGAGAAACTCATCAATACCTGGCAAGAGTTTATCACTAGGGCCATCTGGGACAGTTCAGGCTTCTCACACTCGCGACTGTAGGGAGAAAGAACCAGTGCTTACCTGCAGTGACAGATGCAATCGTAAGAGGAAGACTTGGACAAATCTCAAAGCCATAGTGATGGAGGACCAAATCTTTGTATACTGTGATGGTAAGTTTGACATGGCTGGCAGGCTGGCCACTGCCATCACTGGTGCTGTCTGTCATAGACACTCTGCCCCTGTGAGACAAGAAGCTGGTGATTAACTAGATATAGTTGGAAGATACTTTATCGAAGGGACATAGACTCACATACACACAGCCCCACTGTCAGTGGACTGCACCAGTATACAGAGAGGCCAGCTCTTCCCTGGGTACCCACGGGTGGCTCTGCACTGTGCTGGCCAGCAGTGATCCCCCAGGCTCCACAAAAAGCCACAGACATCAGACCAGTGGCACCAGCTGCTTGTAACAACTCCTTCAGCCACCCCACCCCAGTGGTCACATGGAGGGAGAACTCCAGGTGTGCCCTACAGCAAGCCCTGATCTCCACAATTCACAGCAACACCTTTACCCAGCAAGGCAGTGAGGGAATTTACAGCACTCTATTTCTGCCAGGATCCAGGCCAGATTTTGATTCACAGACTTCAGGAAAGTAAAGCAGCAGTGGGTCAGGATCCCTTGTAATGTAACCCAGTCTTGCCCTGAAAACACGGGCCAAGGGCAAGACACAAAGAGAAATAAAACCTCATCTTCAAGAAAAGCACATTCTGCATTGAGCAGTGTTGTATTTCTGCAGACGTGGCTCACAAAACCAGAATGGGTGAAAGCAGGAAGATCTGCCCCTGCAAACCAAAGGGGATTCTTAAAATCACTTTTGTTTTTTAGGGACTACTGTATGTATATTTCCCAAGAACAACTAAAACAATGAGTAAGATCTGCAACCTGTGACTGCTCCTGCTTGCTGGGAACAAGCTTGTGCTGCCTCTGATCAAAGCCGATCAACAGATATTCCTTTCACAAAAACCTTATTTACCTGGATGCACCATCCCGAGAGCGGTGAAGCCATTTGGCTACCATTTGCTCTATTCTACATGCTTTGCGTGTCTGGATTAAGTTAGTCTCCAAATCTTCCATTTACCTGAAAGTGGCAGAAATCACAGGAAAACAGAATGATAAAAGACTGAGGAAATCTAGACACTGTTCAGACTTACAAATAACAATTCACAACTCCTTTGTAATAAAGAGATCCAATGGCACTTTGGGAAGACCATGTGCTTCGACAGAGGATGTTAATGTCTGTAACGCTTACTATGATTCTTCCTGCCCATCCAGTCTCCCCTGCCTGATGCTTTTGGTTAGTCTATGCTGGTGGTCATACTGCGTTAGCTTCTTACGGCAGCAAATGACACGGTAACCTCTGTATTCCTTTTTCATGGCTTCTGGATCCATTTATCTGTTTTCTCAACAAGAGAAAGCTGCCATACCAGTCATAGGAAAGCCCTTCTCTATTTTAGTCTGGGATCTCTGAACGGTAAGTTTGGTAACACCCACCTGTACATTGATCCAAACTATCATTGACTGTCATTTCAGGGAAAGGTATACAGTCTTCAGGGCTCAGAAGTGAGGTCTACAGCCAGCTCCTGGCTGCTTTAGGAAGGCAGAGAGCTGGTATATTCCCTCCCTGTGGCAGATTTCCTCTCGGATTAATACAGCTACAGAAATTCTAGAGAGCAGTAATGAAGAAAGAAACTGAGTGGCCAGTGCAAGCTGCTGCACGCTGTTGTTTGCACTAGCAGAAGCAGCCTCTAAACCAATGTCATAAGCCCAAATTTATGTCTGATAAAACTTGTCCAGTGTACTGACATCTACTAGACCTAGAGCTCTGCAAACATATGTGGGTCCAGAAACCAGTAAGATGAGTGGCTCATCCTCGATCTTCTATTTAAAAGCTCTAGTTCAACAATATGAAAATGGTAACTCACCAACCTGCTCCTTGTGCATGCACCCTCTGCTGTTGATAGGATGTTTTTAGTCCTACAGAACTGAAGAACTGTGGCGTTAGAAGGGTTTGGCTCAGATCTGGTTAATTCATTGTGACTTCAATTGCACCTAAAACCATTCCTTCTTCTGAAGATGCAAAGGCTAGGTCAGGTTCCAGACCCCAAAGTGAACCTGCCAGTCCGCGATTCCTCTGCCAAACCAGACCATTTACCACCTTAACATTGTGCCTTTCAAGATACAGAAAGCCTGTGGTCACATATAATTTTCATTACTCATTCAAACACTGGAAAGAACTGTGGGCTGCAAGTGAACCAAACACAAAATGAAACAGAAATATGTCTGCATCAACAAGAAGTCATGAAGAATATAAACTCTTCGTATTTCAGTAAGGAAACAGAATTATTATAGCCACCTTTCACACTGTGTCTTCCAGTCAGCTTGCAAGATTTGTATGTCCTGGGCTCCTCTCTCGTATCTTCTGCTCAAAGAGTAAGTTCTGCACATCGGGGACATTGTCTGTTATGCTGGGACAGCGAACAGGACAGAGGGATGCTGGTCCATAACAGGAGCTCTGCTGTAGCAGAAACAGTGGTAAGTTAACTTCAAAATAACAAGATATAAAAGAAATGGTTGGAAGCTGACAGAAATGAGGCACAAAACATTTTGTCTCAACACAAACTGGACCTCTTCCCCTCAGCATCCTCCCAACTCACAACATTCCCCTTAATTCATCTTTTCTAGCAAGGATGAGAGGACAGGACCAACATTTATTCATGTCTCTTGCCCTCCGAGGAAGCCATTCTGACCCATTTCACTACCTGCTTGTGTAGCAACGGACAGAAAAGAGGGCCACAAAATTCAACCCTAGAGGAACTCTTTCACTGAGTGTTCTCTTGGCTGCTCTTTCTTATCAACAGAATTCAAAACTGCTCCTTCATCCACACTGCTCCTATATCTGCCTCTGAGCAGCATCTCTGAAACAAAAATGACTACCCTTGCAATCAAGCGGTGTTTTCTGAAGGAAACTAGAGCTTGTAGGATGGGAAATCTGCTCCCTTTCCAGAGGATGACTGAGAAGTAACCGCAGAACAAGTAGAAGCATAGCAGTTCTGCACCCTGAAAGACACATATCAGACATGTCAAACCAAGGCCTGTGCAGTCATGGTCTGTGCTTAGCATGTTGCCTTTCAGCCTCAGGATTTCACTGTTTCTGACAGTCAGCTCTGCAGACACTCTAATACTCACACAACAGTGTGGCTGTAACCATCTTCTGACTGACTTAATCTCTCTTCTCAGTAGTATAAAGTGCTTTGGCTTTCCTACATCCCTTCAAATGCTCTCATTCCCCTCTGAGCCACGGGGAAAGTCCTGCTTGCGGCTGGTCCTTTCTCTGTTTGGAAGCCTAGAAGCCACCTGCTTCAGCTACTGATGAACTGAGATCAATTGTTCTCTGGTGCTTTCTCATTACATCCATGTGCCTCATTACCACACTCTACCCATGCCCCATATTTTTTACTTCTTTTCAAAAAGGACAGCCTTTCCTTTCTATGCTTCTGCTCTTCTTCACAAAAGAGAGTTTCTGGAGAAAGTCTCTTAACCTGCAGGACAAGGAGGAAAAGCTTGAAGAACAAACATAAATGCTTAAAAAACCCAGATAGAATAGTAAAAGAGAAAAAAACCCCACATTGTCCCTTCAGTAAACCAGAATGTTTGACCCAAACAATAGGTATCTTAGAAGAGGCAGTTTGAGCAGACATTTCCCTATAATAGTGCAAAACACAAGGTAGCAGCCTTCTTTCTCATAGTGTCCCCAGGGCACACAGGCCCCTGCACATGTCCTGAGGGGGACAGGATTACCCAGCCTTTTGCACAGACCCATCACGCACGTGCAGTTGGCACTTCCTCCTTGCATCAAAGATGATGCAAGCTCTGATCTGAGTCCTTCTCCCATCTGCCCTTTTGCAACTATTTTTGAGCCAAGCCCTTGAGCACGTCACTAAGCAGCTTGAGTGGGCTAGGATCCTAATACACAAAGATCCTTAAACTCTGTCAAGGAAACTAAGACTTGCCGGGTATTCGCACGGCTAACTGACCCATCCAGACAGCTATTGCTTGGTATCTCACAGGAAGCCTGGGTGGGCAATCCTGGCTCTTCAGGAACAACGCTGGCTTCAAAACAGGGCCTTGGCAAACCTCAGAGCATGCGTCCATGTGGCAGTGTGCTCTCCCCTTTTCCCCCTTTCCCCGCCCCAGCTCCTGCTCAAGCCATGGCCATCAGCAGGAGTTGTGATGAGTTGCACTTGAACTGTGGGAGATGGCTGGCAACATAACCAAAACACTGTCTGGAGCAGGAACCGAGGTATCTCGTTCCCATGTGAATATGACTACAGGTCAATTATCTTACTCCATAAATATCGGACAGCCCAAGAGCCCTTTGAGCTCTCCTGCACAGCAGCGGGCTGCACAACAGGATCTCCCTGTGAGTGGAGACGCTCGCTTAAGGTTCTTCTCCTCGAGGTTGAGAGATTCCTTGCCGCAACAGATTCTCGGTAAGTGACTAATAGCATGCTAAACTTTGAAATCTTAGCTAAGTGATCTAAGGATTGATTGCGCATATATAATCCTTTAGACATAAACCGTTGACCAAGTCTGGGACTAGGACTGGATCCAGCTGCACCTACACTCCTCCCTGAGGAGTTTAGAAAGCAAGGGAGTCCTTTCTGAACCTCGTGACTCAACGGGAGGGTCTCCCTGACAGCTTGTCTGACCCTGGTCCCTATGCAGTAAATAATCAAGTGTGCCCTGGCATCGAATCTCGTAAACACTGTCGCATTCACTACTAACTTTGTTAAATCACTGTTTTATGTTAATAAATATTTCACTACTTCTCCCATACAAGTGAAGTTAATCACTCCGCCCGCGAAAGTCCACAGGGCAGGACAAAAGACAGCAGGGGCGGGACGGACATTGTCTCCTGCATGGAGGACCACCGACACAAGGAGAACCACCAGCCTTCACTGCCTGTAGTCATGCAGCGCTGCCAGAGCAGCGAGAACACTGTGTCCCCATCAGCCTCTTCCACAGCCTCCCCTTCACCCACTGCAGTGGCACAGCAGGTGTGCATATTCCATCCCTGCTGCAAAGAGGGACAATACAGGTCTAATCTCACACCACTCGGTTCTTGTCTGCTCAAAGCAGAGCAGAAAGTTGGTGGCAGCCCGCTGCACAAGGAAAGGAAGCTGTGAAGAAATGTGTGCTGGCTGTGCAAAGAAGGCACTGAATGAAGGAGTATTCAGCCAGCTAGCCCAGATTTGACTGGCAGGAAAAAAAAAACAACCAAACCAACTTTCAAGGAAAATGCTTCAGTTATTCTCATGTCATTACATGGAAAGTATTAATTCATCAAACTGAAATTTGCTGATAAAAAAGCGTTCTACTGTTGTTTTTGAAATTACATCTTTGTTTTAAAGTGTTTGCTACCATCAAAATTTGCAGGAGCGCTAGTGAGAATCAGCAGGTCTCCTCTGCTGACTGATGGCAGAGAACTGCATGAACGGGAGTAGTGACAATAAGCTGTCATAAACCAGCTCTGAGTGTGGTCCACCCATATCTCACTCATTTGGGCTTTGGGAAGCATGTTTCTAAGTACTCCTTGTAATGGATCCCAGTCAGTAGTGTGCAATCCCAAGGAAGGCACTAATAAAATTCAAATAGTGTGTAATGTGCCCTGTCCTCCCCCAGGCCCAAAGTGCAGTACAATAATGGGTACTGATAAAGCGCTGTGACACTATAGTGCTCCTCTGGGTCAACAGAGGTCTGCTGCCTGTGATTCACTTGCTCCCTGCCCATGCAGCAAGCCTTCAGTGTAGGACTACCGTGCACGAGGCACGCAGCCCTGCAAGGCTAAGAGCATTATGGTTTGTGGGAACACAACCCTTACTCTTCTGCTGCATTTTTTCCCCATTGGCACCTTGCAAGAGCACACAGTGCTGAGATGGCACGAAGCCAAAATCCAGACTTCCTTAGAGTAACCAGCAGAGAGAACAAGGATAACCTAGGTTAAATGACCTCTAGCTCTCTTCAGGATATTCAGCGTAGTGACTTTTCTTATACAGCTTTTTAATTCTGCCAGAGACGCCAGGCAGGCTACCTGAGAGCAACCAGAACAACAGGCAGCATGACGAGAAGCAAATGGGGGGAGATCATGGCCAGGTCTGGTTCCAGCTGTCTGTGCTGAGCTCTGAGAGGTGGGACATTGTGAGAAAGATGACCTGTCTTCTGCCTTCTCCCACTGACATTGTCAGAGGCAGTCAAGCCACCTTTGAAAAAGAAAAATTCCTTTCTTCTGCTTTTAAGGGTTCCCTTGCACCTGTGCCTCCCTGCAAAGCTCCCAAAACCTCCTGTGGACATTAGTGACTCACTGGACTTGGCACGGCAGGGCAGGATACCTGTGTGCAGCAACACAGAAGGTGCACCACATAAAAAGATCTTTCTGCAACACTCTATCTGCACATCAGTACTAACAACTCATTACAGCCCAGCTGCCCTCACTATACTGATGGCTGGAAGTTTCAGATTCAGTTTGATTCTTACAATGAGAGTGAAGTATCTGACCTTTACAGTGGTAACAAAAACACCCTTGATACATGATCCCAGGTGCATCCTCACAGGCAAATGGAAAGGAATTAAAGTTTTTTGTTTGTTTTAAATTTCCTGATGTTTGGGGCCTGATTTGTTCTAAATATTGGGAATCAGCAGCTATGACACAAATATTACTGTGAGAATATGTGTATTAATAGCTGATGCAGAACAACTACATTTTCATCTTTACAAAATACACTTTTCTACCTGAAAAGCAGATGATCAGCATTTCCTTTACCACTGTTACTGCCAGCCCTGCTGATGGTGGCAGCGGAAGATGAAACCAGACTAGGCAACCGGTCCCCGACTACTGTAACTTGCTCTCTGTGGCGTTTAAGGAGCACCTATCAGGAGCATGTGCAGCTGTGCAAATATTAATGCAGTACTCCTGCCTCACATGTGAATTTACGAGGGGAATAAAGGGCCTTTAAGGCTTCTTCCACCTCCCATCTTCAAGTCAGCCCCCAAGCCACTCTGCAGTGATGCTTACTGCAAAGACAATCAGGAGAGCAGCCAGCTCAGACCTCTAAGCTCCAGCCAATCCTACACAGCATTCACAGGAAACCTTGCTGTCTGCAACAAGGTTGTCTGCTCATGGAGGACACAAACCCTGCCTCTGGCCACTCTAAAATGCCAGGGACCCCAACACTAGCAGCAACCTCCACAGCAACTGTGGGGGAGACCATTCCTTTTGCAGATGTGTCTACAAGTTCTAAACATCTGTCTTCCTTAACCGGAAAAGCCCTAGGGCTCACAGTCAAAATTTATGGTGTTGAAAATACAGGCAGTAAGACTGAATGGCAGTCAGTGCCATGGCCCAAAGCGTAAATAAATACAGTGCTTTATGCTGGTCCCCTCTGCTTTTTATCAAAACCAAATCTCTCTTTTCCTGCACAGTCAAAACCTGTGCACTGGGTTACGTCTTTAAAAAACAGCCTGCTGTTCCTCGGGAGGGGCTCACAGGTCTAAAAGTAGCCTCATGTCCTCTTCCTGTTCCTTTATGGGGCTGATGAGTCTCCGAAAAGCAGCAAGATGGCTGGTACTAACACCATGCATTGCTGCTAATGCAGCCTCCGTGTCTTATCTCTCCTCTTATCCTTTGACAGATGGCTAGTTCCAGACCAGAGCTCTTGGGCTTCAAAGTAATCACAGTTATGTTGAATTGCAGCAGTTGCCCTGGAGAAAAAGCAGAGGTGTCTGTACCACGTGTGCAGTGCTAGGAGGATGCTGTGCACTACAGCCAGCTGTGAAAGCCACCTTCCAGGACAGGCTGCGAAAAATACACAACGGGGTTGTGCATTTCATCGTGTCTTCCTTCCCCTTTGCCTTTTCATGGCAGTGTAGAGGAATGTAAGTCCACAGTCCTGTCAGTATCCAAACTGTAGCTATGCTTGCCAAAAAGCTTCAAGGTGCTGCTGGAACCATACTCTGCCCTCCCTGACACAGAAGCATTCACCAGAAAAAAAACAACATCAAAGCAGTCCTGTATCGTCCCACCAGTAGGCAGAAGGCAGTAACTTAAAGGAGGGGAGTGAATGGAGACAAGTCCACACTCGGGTGGCAGGTGAACCCCATCCTTGCCTACCTCGCCTTCCCAGCTGCCTCTGTACAACAGGTAAGAGGCTCTGGATTTGGAAGGTCAGTTCACTGATAATGTGGATTATGGTGCATCTGCACCTGCTGGTCAAATGAAAGGGCAAGAAGGAAATGCACAGGCAGTGAAAGCAGGGACAGGTATCCTTGGAAGAACATAGGGATGCTGCCCAGTTGTGTAGGGATGGGGTCAGGAAGGCCAAGGCGCGGCTGTAGCTGAACATGGCAAGGGATGCAAAGAACAATAAGAAGGGCTTCTACAGGTATGGCAGCCAGAAAAGGAAGGTCAAAGAAAGTATACGGCCCCTGATGAACACGACTGGCAAACTGGTAACAACAGACAAGAAGGCTGAGGTACTTAACAACTTTTTGCCTCAGTCTTCATTGGTAACCTCTCTCCCCACATCTCTTGAGTGGATGGGCCACAAGACAGGGACTGGGGGAGCACTGTAAGAGAAGATCAGGTTTGTGACCACCAGAGGAACCTGAATGTACAGAATTCTATGGGAGCTGACAAGATGCATCCCAGAGTACTGAGGAAACGGGCTGTGTAGTTGCCAAGCGACCCTCCATGATATTTGAAAAGTCATGGCTGCCAGGTGAAGTCCCAGTGACTGCAAAAAGGGACACATTGCCCTCATTTTTAAAAAGGGTAGAAAGAAGCATCCTGGGAACTAGTGACCTGTCAGCCTCACCTCTATGCCTGGGAAGACCATGGAACAGATTCTCCTTGAAGCTATGTTAAGGCACGAGAAGTGATTTGAGAGAGCCAGCCTGGCTTCAAAAAGGGCAATTCTTGCCTGACCAACCTAGTGGCCTTCTACGATGGAATGACTGCATCAGTGGACAAGGGAAGAGCTACAGATGTCATCTATCTGGACTTCTATAAGGCCTTTGAGATGGTCCCCCACAACATCCTTCTCTCCAAATTAGAGAGGTATGGATTTGATGGGTGGACTGTTCAGTGGATCAGGAATTGGTTGGATGGTCACATCCAGAGGGTAGTGTTCAACAGCTCGATGTTCGTACGGAGATCAGTGACAAATGGTGTCCCTCAGGGGTCTGTACTGGGACCAGTACTGTTTAATGTCTTAATCAATGACACAGACAGTGTGATTGAGTGCTCCCTCAGCAAGTTTGCAGATGACCTCAAGCTGAGTGGTGCAGTTGACATGCCTGAGGAACAGGATGCCATCCAGAGGGACCTGGACAGGCTTGAGAAGTGGGCCCATGTGAACCTCATGAGGTTCAACAAGGCCAAGTGCAAAGTACTGCACCTGAATTGGGGCAACCCCCGATATCAATACAGACTGGGGGATGAAGAGGTTGAGAGCAGCCCTGCTGAGAAGGACCTGGGGGTACTGGTGGGTGAAAAACTGGACATGAGCCGGCAATATGTGCTAGCAGCCCAGAAAGCCAATCACATCCAGGGCTGCATCCCAAACAGCATGGCCAGAAGGTCGAGAGAGGGGATTCTGCCCCTCTACTCTGCTCCGGTGAGACCCCCCTGCAGTGCTGCCTCCAGCTCTGAGGCCACCAACATCAGAAGGACATGGACCTGTTGGAGCAGGTCCAGAGGAGGCCACAAAAATGATCACAGGGATGGAACACTTCTCGTATGAGGACAGGCTGAGAAAGTTGGGGTTGTTCAGCCGGAGGAGAGAAGGCTCCAGGGAGACCTTATTGTGACCTTTTACTATGTGAAAGGGGCTAATAAGAAAGATGGGGACTTTTTAGGGGGGTCTGTAGCAATAGGACAAGGGGTAATGGTTTTAAACTAAAAGAGGGTAGATTCAGACTAGATATCGGAAGAAATTTTTTACAATAAGGGTGGGGAAACGCTGGCACAGGTTGCCCAGAGAGGTGGTAGATGTGCCATCCCTGGAAACACTCCAGGCCAGGTTGCACAGGGCTTTGAACAACCTGATCTAGTTGGAGATGTCCATGCTCATGGCAGGAGGGGTTGGGGTAGATGACCTTTAAATATCCCTTCCAACCCAAACCATTCTATGATTTTACCTCCTGTGTAGCTGATGACACATCCTCACACTGTGCAGTTCAGAGCCAAAGCAGGGCTGGTCCCTGCCCAGGCTACCCCAACTTATCAGGCATGGTCTTCCCAGGAGACCAGTTATCTGCTGTGTGCTGCCCTCACAAGCTCTGAAAAGCAGAAACTGCAGCAGCAGAGTATCCTCTTTCGCCACATGGCCAATCTCCTTGGTTTCGACAACAGCAGAGAAGCCCTTCAGCTCATGCTCAGCCTCTCCACTGTCAGAAAGCCATTTTTTTTTCACCTGCTTCCAGAGATTCCAGAGACAGCAAAAGAACGGTTTATCCCAGATTCTTGTTGAAGTCCTCCCCAACCAATGAACATCCCTGACTTGGGACAAAGCCCTTGTTTCCTGTGGGACAAGAGACCCAGCGTGTGGTCCCTCAGCCAAGGAAAGAGTCTTCACCCTCAACAGCAGAATTGGGTGTGGAGCTGCTTGGGTCAGGAAGATACAGGTTCAGAAGAATAGGCAGGTTCTCACACAGCACATCTCTGCTGACCAGCCAGGGGATCTGGGTCATGTAATGGGTCAGCTACAGGGTAGGGAGGTATCGATACAACTGGTGATGTCTGCTCCTCCAGCTGCTGCTCTTGTCCAAGTACCACCAGAGAGTAAGCATGTTCTTTGCTTCCTAGGCAGGCAGTAGAAAACTAAGCTCATTCTTGATGAACACAGTTCATTGTGAGCATGGGCTGCATCAGAAGACACTTTTGGCAGGACTAGGCATTTGTGCAGTAAAGCTTTTGAAGGTCAGGCAGCCCTGACAAGACACTGGGACAGAACAATAATTTACAGATTTTCTACACAGTAGATTGTAAAGATGTTCTCTGAGATATGGTCAAGGGAGATAACATTGCATTGCCATGCTTTCAGGGAGCAGGTAAGCCAAGTTCTGATTTGTCAGCTGTTGTCACCAACTATCTTAGGCAAAAGCACCGATCTGACTTAATTATTCATCAAGCCATCAGTGCATCTTGGGTTTTAAGCTTTTGTTTCTACAGAATGGAAGTACTTTGCACTTGCATGGCTCACCACAGCTCAAGCAACAAAGTGACAGCCACCACCGTGCCCACTCAACAGCCCGTCCTCGGAGCTAGGGCAGCTTCTGACGCAGGGAAAATGGACCACGCTGTGTGAACTGGACAGAGTGCAGCAGTCTGAGGGAACATCATTTTTGATGCTTCCTGGAGCTACTTAAGTCGAAGTCCTTGACTTCACCCCTCTCACGATACTCTATATCATCCAGAGGAAAGTAGCACATCATGTGGTAAGAAAGCCATGAAGTGTTTCAGGAGGTGCAATCCATGTCATCATGTGCCTAAGCCGTAGTTCCACAAAGTGCTGCCAAGTCATAGCACTATTTCCTTCTCATCCAAAGTGGAAAAACCTTTGATGTTCAGCACTTCTTTGTAATATCAGGAAAGGAATTACCACCACTACCAGAAAAAATATTTTAAAAAGCACTGTTGTTTTTTATTGTTATTGGAAAGCCAAGTTTTCACCTACAAACAGCTGCTGCCAGGAAGGAAAAAAAAAACCGAACCAACCCCAAAAAAACTTTACACCTGCCATAAGTCAAAAACAGTCAGCAGGAGGAATTTGAGCATTTGGCAACCCAGGGAAGACAGGAGATATTCTGCTTCAGACCATGGTGCTGGTGAGCCCTGCCTCATGCAATTGCTGCACACAGATGAGGCTTCCCAGGAGCAGCCTGGACACCTCCAGGGACACCCCCTGCCTGTACCTGCACATTCCAACTGCTCGAGCCCTCTGACCTTCTACTTTCGCACAGCACTGGTCAGGTTTTACATGGACACACTCCAGCTCTGAAAAACCACAGTGTCTTCACAGGTGCATGTCACTTGGGAAAAAGCTTCTCAGAGCCAGATCCAGAGCCTTCAGGTGCTCTTCAGGGGAACCTGCTGTGCAGCAGATGCGCCCCTGGACCAGGATGGCCTGGGGTTGAGGTGCCTGTGGAGGAGAGGAACAGCATAAGACCCCATGCAACCTGCGGCACACAGTTGACTGGTGGAGGCACAGACTCATCACTGCTGGGACTTGGCGCCAGCACTGCTGGCAGAGTGGCTCCATGCCCAGCCCTGGAGCAGGGCCTTCTTGCAGCAGAACAACAGAGGAAGAGACACGTGGCTGCTGGCCAGTGGAAGGATGAACCTGAAGCTCCAAATGAGCTACACCCTCCACAGCAATCACCTAGCAGAGCCATCTTCCAAGAGGTCCAGAGGAACCCATCCTGTGGCATCTTTAAGCAAAAGCCAAGTAATACCTGGCCAGACCCAGGGAGCCAGGAGCACATCTTGTAGTTTGCCTGAGAATAGATACAAACATCAGAGCAGCAGGGTGACAGGCACTGCCAGATCACGTCTACTGCTGCCAGATACTCATGAAGGTAGTCCATTTGTCTCTTTTAGCTTGACCAGACATATTACTGGTGGCCAGAAGTCATTAGTGACCACGAGCACAAGTCAGCCATTCCCTGCTGCTCTCCCCAGCCCAGCTGCAGGGCAGTGCCAGCTGTTAGCTTGCTTTCTGAAGTCATTTGCAAGTCTGGCCTGTACCATTACACCCTCACTGCGCTCCCAGTTCCTGCAGATATAAGGGGCTTCGCATTTGAATTAGTTTTAAAATATGAGGTTCTGGACATTGCATGCAATGACTTCAGGCACCAAATA
The DNA here is from genome assembly GCF_964199755.1 of Larus michahellis. Taxonomy (NCBI): domain Eukaryota; kingdom Metazoa; phylum Chordata; class Aves; order Charadriiformes; family Laridae; genus Larus; species Larus michahellis. The sequence continues at coordinate 87,678,845 of NC_133930.1, forward strand.
TTGGTTTTAGCAAAGGCCCTGCATCCTTGCCTGGCTGATACATTTATAGCAGAAGGGAAGAATTAAGAATAGCTTTGTGTACGGTCCATTACACACAAACTGAAGAAAATGATAACCAGACTGTTCAAGGTGGAAAGGAGAAAAATCAATACTTCCCCTCTTGAATAGCTTTCACTTCTAAAAATAGACTTGTGTGGAAGTGTGTGAAGACTTTCATCCCTTCAGCTCTACCTCTCTGGACAAGAACTGCCAGCACAGAAGGAATGTTCCCTTCTAATTTCCCAGCTTAGCTTTCCAAGAGTAATTTGTTTTCACGGTGATGAAAACAACTGCCTCTGATTGTGTAGTTGGATCCTCTTCCCCAGCCCCTGTATGCACAATACCATGAAATCAAAAAGCTTACCCCATTAGCAACACTTTCATACCGTTTGCAATTTGTACAATGGGGGGGGGGGGGGCGGTGGGGGTGGTGGCGCGAAGAGATTCCATGCAGAACTCCACGTATTGGTACTGATCTCCATGTCCTGGTGCAGACTTTGAAACAACAAACGTGCCTGTAAAGTTTGGCACTCTGGAGTATTTCCAGTGTCTTCCTGGAACTGTTCATACAGAAGAAAACCCACCTCAGCATAAGCAAGTTCAGGGCTGGCAACACAACAGGTTCCTCCATACCTGTTAGTAAAGATGATCTTTTCATGTGCCTTTGGTTTCACTGAGCATGAGGACTATATGCTGGGAAACAACTTCTGCATAGCCCTTTGGCAAATGCCAAGAAAGGATGAATAAAGAAAGGGAAAATATATGCACTTGAAAAATATCGATTCGCGAATTTCATGCTGCGTACAGAGCCATTTCACAAAAGCCTAAGAGCTTCTCTTCAGCTTTAAAAATGCCAGGCTCTTTACAAGCATTAGAGTCCAGATAATAGTATTAAACACACTGCTCTAGTTGCTAGCAGCTTGCTTAGCATAAATTTAGAGGGTAATTTACTAAAACTTTGAGGAGCACAACCCAGGATAATTTAGATAGCGCTACACTTGGAAATGTGTGCCATATGCCTGCTACCAATGGCTAAATTAGAGAAGCAAAGGAGTCTCCACCACAGCCAGGTCCACACTTGGCTGCAAGCCCAGCTGCACCCAAATGCTGTCATTTCTGCTGCCAAGCCACTCTTTCCCATAGCAGTTTCAGCTGGTACAGGACGTGACTGAGACACTTTGGTGAAAAAGAACTTCACCTGCCATTTTCTGTAAGGCTTCACCGGTTTCTTTAAAGCCCCCTGTCCATCCAGAGCCCTCCTACCCCTCTACACTTATCTGAAAAAGACCTGTCTCCACATCACCATTTCTATTATCTGTTTAGTATCATGGGGCTGGGCAGAGGGCCAGCCTCTTCCTTTGAGTTGTGCTGGGTCCTTGCAGTCATTCCAGTGCTCCCTCACTTTTGACCTTCCCACCCAATTTGGTCCCAGAGCTTACTCATCAGCCTTACCAGAGCTGCACGGATTTATTCACAAATGGAGGGATGAAGCAAGGGTTAGGTGCCTCGCTAGCTGATGAATTTATGCAGGGAGAATGAAATGCTGCCTTGCAGACTTCCAGGTGTTATGTTTTTTTTTTTCTTTTCGAGCTTGGATTTTTATCAGGTTTTATGATAGCCCTCTGAACAGTTATCTCTCTGCCTTGCTACAGAGAGAAACTGTTCCCACATGGGAGTGGGAACAGCATCACAGAACAAGATAACACAGGAGAAATGGTTCACTGAGGGCTCCCTACATAACATGTCCTTTCCACTTCCAATTCTGCAGATTCTTCTGGGCCAGCAGGACCACTCCTCCAGGACAAGATCTGCATGACTAATGGGCTTCCTAACATTTCTTGTTTTATAGCCCCTTTAGACCATTAAGCCTTATCTCCCACTGTCCTGCAGAGTTCTGATCTCTGTGATTCAGCTGCCCCACAGAGATCCTGCCTTTACCCAGCGAGACCACTGCCCTTGGCGATGAAGAATCTCTCCACAGAGTGCTGCACCTGATGCTCGCGTGTTAAAGCCACTCTGACTTCTGCTCCCTCAAGCTCAGGTGAAATTTCTCTCACAATATTTTCCCATTGCGGTTGAAAAGCCAAAATCATTGACTGTGAATTCCACAACAGAGAGGTGTTGAGGTTTTTTTTGTTTGCTTGTTTTGCTCGTTGGGGGGGCACGTGGGACAGGGCAGGGGAGCATATAGCTTCCTCCCATGAAAAAGAAAATTAGCTCACAGCACTTGATGCAAGATCAGGTCAGAAACCACTAAACACGTCACCTAAACTAAAAGAGAGGCACAAAATCCAAGATCATGAACACTTAATTCACACAGACCTACAGCAGAATCCGCTGTCCCCCCTCCCCCCCCGCAGCGAGGCAGGTATTTCTGGATAAAAAATACCAGCAGGACACTAGACCACACTGCAGAGCCGCCGGCTTTCTGCTAGACCCCTGGGTTAGTACGGCACAGCCTCTCCCACTGTACCCAGCTAAGCCCGTGCGGCAACACTCACTTCTCTGACGACAGCCAGTTTTGGGGCAGAAATCCCCAGCACTGGCTGTAAACTCCAGTGGCAAAGCCATCTTCCACGTGGCTGTTGTGAAACGGCCGATATGGAGCGAAACCAGCAGTACTACTTACTACAACACCTCCTCTCAGCCGAAACCGCCGGTTTTGGATCGTCTCGGCGCGCTCCGCAGCTCCGCTGCCTACCGGGACCCCGCCCGCCGCGGGCTGCCCGGGCCGCCTCCACCCGCGACCGACGGTTCCGCAGCTCCGATGCTGCAGGGACAGAAGGGAACGCGCGTGCAGCCCGGCCGCCGCTGTGGAGAAAAGCCTCCCAGCTACCTGCCGCCGGCAGCGGGGCCGGAGGGGGCGGGCGGGGTGGGGTCCCGGGGGAGGAGCCTCGCCGGGACCCCGCCCCCTCCCCGCCCTGCCCCGCCCTAGTTCATTCTAACCCCACCCTCTGGCTGGTCAGCATCGTCCTGCTTTCACCTGGGAGTTAATTTCCTTTCTAGTGATTGCCGCGAAAGGAATGTCAATAATGTATATTGCTTTAGTTGTTGCTAAGCGATGTTTATGTGTCTCAAGGACTCTTTTCAGCTTCCCATGGAAGCTGAGCAGGGAATACAGACAGAACAACAGAATGCCCAGTGGAATATTCCATAACATAAATATCATGGTCAGTATATAAATGGGGTTAGTTGGGGGCAGGGAGGGGAATCCATAATCACTGCTGATGAAAGTACCAATTCACCAATTTACCAGCTGGTGAGAGTGATTTGTGTCTTGTATATTATTATTATTATTATTATTATTATTATTATTATTATTATTATTATTATTATTATTATTGCTGCTATTTTCCTCTTCTGATATTGTTCTATTAAACTATTTTTATCTCAACTCACAAGGGGTTTTTTCCCCCTTTCCTTTCTCCTCTTTTTGTCCCTCTTCTCTCCATCCTTCTTGGGGGAAGGGGAAGAACTGCACAAGTGGCTGCATGGTCCTGGCTGCCAGACGTTAAACCACAACAACATAAAGGTCCCTTAGTGGGAAGTGTGTGTGTCAGTGTGTGTGCCTGTGTGCGTATGCCCACCCCTGGGTCCCAGTCTCCCCAGTTGCTGGCACCTACAAGCCCATACACGTCCCTGAGGCCGTGGCCCCACTCCAGTTGCTGGATCAGACCCTCCTTCACACACCAGCACCAACAAACAGAGGTACAGAGCTGCCCAGGACTGCCCTGGTCCCCCCAGTAGGCAGCCCTTCCAGGCCTCACCCCTAAAGACCTACACCCCACGACTCCCTGGCCACATCACCTCTTTGCCACTCATCTGGCTGGATCATCATTAGCGCTCACACACTCGCTTGCACACCACACCACCCCAGGTGCTGCACCACTGACACATGGGCCGCTCTGACACACATGCACACATGAGATAGAGTCCCTCACCCAGGAAAACCGCTGCAAATGGAGTTGAATAAGGCACAGAACAGACTGCGCTGACCCAGTGCAGGGCATGGCCAGACAAGCATCCCAACCAGAAAAATGTTTATACACTGCCGGCCCTTTTTCTCCCCTTATCCTTCTGTTTTCCCACGTTTATTCTCCACAGACCATGCTGATGCCTGTGTTTCCCCACATTTGGTTCCTCCCCTGGGCATCCTGTAATAAGCCTTGTGTAGTCCCGGAATGCTCTTCCCCTGCACCCACAGCGTGTCCCGTGTTGATAGCAGGGACCTCCCTCGGTCCCAAGGGTGCTCAGACTTTGACTCCTTTTGATAGGTTTCATGCCCGGACCGTAGGGCTGAGCATTTCCTGGGACAGCCCTGGGGGGGTCCTGGACAGGATTTCCCTTCGTCAAATTCCCTAATCTGTGTTTCAAACTGCGTTTGTGCCCCAGTGCTCCTCTGGGCTTGTGGAGGTGGTCTTCTGATGGGCTGACGAGTCCTGCATGGGCCGATGAGTCCTGCATGGGCCTGGGAACAGACACACAGGGTATTATTTTGGTTTCCCACCCTGCTGTTGCCTCTCTGTGCTCCTCTGTGGGTACGCAGAGCCGCTTTTATCACATAGCACAGTGTGCAGTGCTCTTGCTGCTGGTACTCTGGGCTTGGTGGTGCTAAGGACAAAGACAGTGGGTGCAAGGCTTCTTGGAGATTGCCTGGCACTGCGTGACATTCACTGCACAACTGGGGACACAGGAACGCACATCCACTGTGTCAGCTCTTCCTCTCCTTCTCTGACAACAGCCTTTGCTGTACAAATGCCCTGCTCTGTATTTAGACTCCTCTGTTACTGTCTGCATCTCTTTATTTAGCACAGGAAACAAAGACTCACCTACTGAAAGGTATTGATTTTTTCTGTTTTGTGCCTTTCTGGTTTTGCTCTTTCATACTCCCTAATTAGCCAGGGTATTTCTGCACTGCGGGTCCTTCTGCCTTTACCTTTGCTGTTCTTTCTGCTCCTTTTTCAGGAACTGCTCTTCTCACAAACCAGCTCACATGCAGAAACTATGGTTATTTTCTTTTTCTGATGATGTAAAAACCGAATTTTTCTGGCACCTTTCATGGTTAGTACTACTTTGTGTTCCCTGAACTTAACCAAAAATGAGGTTGGGGCCTGACATTTGTAATTAATATAACATTAAACAGTCCCCAGGAAAAGGTTTTTCATCAACTGCTGATTCATGCAGCTTTCCTGAACAATCTGCATCACATTTCCTTTCCTACCAGTGCCTCTGGATGGTGCTTTCAAAGCAATCCACGCAGGAAGCAGAAGCTTAATTAACAAAGAAATTAAGCAAAGTTCTCTTTCCTGGGGGTAAAAAGTGGTATCCAGTAACAAGAGAAATCAGAGCTTCATGCCAAGCTACCAAATGTATTAGATTTGTACCTGTGTGTGGTAGAACTTAGCATGTGGTTTTCTTCCCTATGATTATTCTAAGTTTCAGAAGCCCAGGGAACACTTCTCCAGAAAGTTATGAGACATTTTGGCTCTAAATAGCATTCTTCATTGCTCATGTTTTGATTATGTTATAGCTGACCTATAAAAGCCTTCTGTCTGGGGAAACATTTCTAAACTATTTGGAAGCTCCCAACGCATTGCTGCTTGCCTGCCAATCTGTTTCTATAAAGAATGCAAGAATATCAAACCTGTGGGAGCTCATCCTAGTCTGAACCTGATGAACCCATCTCCTGCTAAACCTGTGAACCCATCTCCATGTCCTGTGATCCAGATAATTGTTTTGGAATTGCTGGGCATAAGGATCCAGAAAGCTGTGTCTGCTGAAGAAGAGTGACTAAAATTTCATGAAGGAGAAAAAAAACTTCACGTCTCACATATCTGAAAATTTGAATTTAGCAGATTAGTCAGCCCCTCTCTCAGAGTTCCTTAGTCTGGATGTGGCAGGGCTGCCCAGCCATGTTTGAGAGCCTGTGTGCTGCTGGTTTTTGGTTGCACAAGCTACGCAGGAACAGCTCAAGTTGCCTAACATTATGGCTGCCCTTCTGCAGGATAAAGCTGTAGACAAGGTAACCCTTTATCCTTCAGCACTCTCTGTGAGGTTCGCCATGCCATTCTGCCGCTGCTGCCCAGCCCAGTTGTTTATGGAGTTTGACCCATCAAAGGTCATTGAGCATTATATGAGTGACCCAAACTACCTTAGAATCATTGAATGGCTTGGGTTGGAAGGGACCTTTAAAGGCCATCTAGTCCAACCACCCTGCAATGAGCAGGGACATCTTCAACTAGATCAGGTTGCTCAGAGCCCCATCCAACCTCACCCTGAATGTTTCCAGGGATGAGGCATCTCCCACCTCTCTGGGCAACCTGGGCCAGTGTCTCACCACCCTCATGTAAAAAATTTCTTCCTTATAGCTAGTCTGAATCTACCCTCTTTTAGTTAAAAACCATTAACCCTTGTCCTATTGCTACAGGCCCTCCTAAAACGTTCACCCCCACCTTTCCTGTAGCCCCTTTACATACTGAAAGGCCACAATAAAGTCTCCCTGGAGCCTTCTCTTCTCTCAGCCTGTCCTCAAAGCAGAGGTGCTCCAGCTCTCTGATCATCTTTGTGGCCTCCTCTGGACTCACTCCAACAGGTCCACACCCTTCCTATTTTGGGGGCCCCAGAGCTGGACCCCAGGTGGAGTGTCACCAGAGTGGAGTAGAGAGGCAGAATCCCCTCCCTTGATCAGCTGGCCATGCTGCTAGGGATGCAGCCCAGGATACCTTCTTAAAGTACAACATGGCATGTGTGACCAGAGGAAGACAGAGCAGCTCAGGAGACAAAAGAGGTGAGAAAGACGTGTTGCAGAAGTGGTTGCACTGGAGTCCCTTCAGAGAAATGGCACTTTTGAGGAGGACGTGTGTCTGTGCAAGACTTTCCGTGTCCACCAGCTCTCTCTCCCCAGTGGAAAGACCTGTCTGACAGGCCATGCTGTAGGTTGAGCCAGGGCATCCCTCTGAATGTCTCCTGCAGAGTGTCTGCCTCTGTGTTCTTAAGAAGGGCATGTCCTGACAGTTTATAGCTCATCCTGACGCTCTTGCTAATAGACAGCTTCTTAAGGGTGGACAGCAAACCAGACCAAGGGACAGTGCTGAGGAGCTCCAAAGCCTGCCATGCAGGCACCCCTCACCAAGGTGTTTTTAAGGAAACACTTTCAGATCTCTTAGGAGGGAATGGACAAATGAACCCATAAAGCAGAAAAGCTTAAATACATGAGACCCAAACTATACAGTCAATAATTTGCCCTTGAAACGTCCTACATCTTTGCCAATGTGTTTCAACAATAGAGAGTTCAAAGAGGAACCCACAATTTTTAGTCTGTGCTAGAAGGCAAAAAGGAGAGAGTGTGACAAGAGTAACACCTCTGTTAATTGTGCAAGTGACCAGAAAACATTTCTCTGAAAGTTCAAATTCACTCAAACTGTGCAGACAGGTAACATAATATTCTGCTACATGCTCTAATTCTACTTACAGTAGCAATTACTCCTTAAAGTGATACAGACAAATGATACAAATTATGTTACCTTTCTGGTTCCCTTCAGCATGAAGGTGCATTAAACCTTTTGAAGACATCAGAAATTGTGTTCAACCACCTGGTGCACAGGCAGAACATGCTGTGGTGACATGTCACAGTTTTGGGGGTTCACATTTCCTGTCAGCTCTGTCTCTCCCTGTGCCAGATCACAAGTAAATAGATGGCAAGTCTGAAATATTTGCCTTGAGGCTCTGGTGTTGCTTTTTAGCTTTTTTTTTTCATTTGCGACTGAAGCTTTCAAGGTTTTCACCACCTGAGTGTACAAAGCAGCACTGGGGGTCGGGCAGCAGTTTGTGCAGCTCCATGAGTGGCAGACCCACTTGTTGGCAGGGCCACAGTCTGTTCCTCCCAAGGTTAAGAGGAAAAAGCAGGAAAGAAATCTTCCCTTGGAGTGCCAGGAATGGCAGGGTACCCTGAGCCCTTTGTGCTCCAATCCCAGACCACACCAGAACAATAGGACTGGCTGAAGGGTGATAAAACAGATCTGGAGTCTTGGGGACAACCCTGGGATGCCTGAATTGGGAACTGATTATCTGGACTCACATGGTCTGACTAAGGCAGATTCCTGTATGACTGGTCAGATAACATTGCTTTCAGTATTGTCTCTCTCAGAGAAAAAAGATCACAGCTCAGGAATTCTAACTTTGGTGATGCAGTGCGTCTGCACACACAAGAGCTCCAAGCTGCAGGAGATCCCCAGTGACAGCCTCAGAGCCTCTGCCCAGATCCTCCCAGTCCCAGGGGAGCTCAGCCCCGTGGGCTGGGGGACACCTGCCCTCCCCCAAGCACCTCACAGACCCAGGGCTGACGGCCAGGGCTACGGGAGACGCTGTGGGTGCAGGGGAAGAGCATTCCGGGACTACACAAGGCTTATTACAGGATGCCCAGGGGAGGAACCAAATGTGGGGAAACACAGGCATCAGCATGGTCTGTGGAGAATAAACGTGGGAAAACAGAAGGATAAGGGGAGAAAAAGGGCCGGCAGTGTATAAACATTTTTCTGGTTGGGATGCTTGTCTGGCCATGCCCTGCACTGGGTCAGCGCAGTCTGTTCTGTGCCTTATTCAACTCCACTTCCAGCGGTTTTCCTGAGGGACTCTCTACAGTGTGCGTCTGTTTTCATGGTGGTCTCAAGCTGGAAAGGGGAACAGGTTTAGGCTACTTGTGCTGTCTGCGTTTGAGTGAGTGCTCAGGGTGTCTGTCTGCATCGGTGTGTGTGGCCAGCCGTGTATATATGTGTATGTGTGTACTGTAAGGGTGTGCATGTGTGTGCATGTGCTTTCTCCTCATACCTGCCCATCCTCACTCCTGGCTGGGCCCAGATGCAGCAGCCTCGCCTCTCCTGGGCTGATGCATCCAGCCTCCCCTGGCAGGAAGCAGTCAGAGATTATTTCCTCGCCAAGGAGCCAGTTCCAGCAATCTGGCAGAAGCAGAGAGGGGAGGGTGGAGCATCCCCACTAGCCCCCTCCATGCTGCAGCTTGGTGCTGCTGTGCTGGTCTCGTTCCAGCTCTGGAGAGCAACCATCACAGGAACAACTTCAGGCTTTCACAAAGGAGCCAGAGGCAGCCACAGTATTGCATATGGAGGTGACAGGAGAAGCAGAAGAATGCCTTGTTGGAGGTGTGCTTCCTCTGGGAGAAGCAAACTCAGCTCTGCTGCCTGAGCACTAACCAATGCAGGCAGTGATGAAAGGGGTGCACTAAAGCCACATTGTCACACACTGAGCTGCCATCACTGGGACAGGGCTGGCAAGCTGCTGGCTTAGGGATGCATAGTGGGATGGTGACCTCTGATGGTAAAGGAAAGCCTATCACATAAAACCAGCCCATGGTTTTCTGTGTCACGGTCTGGCCCCTGACGTACCAAGCCCCACGTGTCCAGAGGTGTGGGGAGCCTTGCAAGGGTCCTAGGGCAGAGGCCAGACCAGTGCTCTGAGTGAGCACTGTCCTGCTTCTCTGCCTGCTACACATCAGGGACTGTCCTCTTGCCCCAGGTCCCCAACAAGCAGATGTAGCTGGTGGGGTTCCTAGGGAGATACAACCCACAGCAAAGGTGATCGGGGAGCTGGGAAGAACACGATACTGCTGTGAAAGGAGGAGGCTTCCAGCCCAAGGTGCCCAAAGGACTCAGCCATGCCTATGGGTGGCACTGTCTCTTCACACTGCGTCTCTCTGGGCCACACTGTGCCTTTTCACTACACCTACAGCAATGCAGAGGTGAGGTGAGGGTGTGACTCTTCCTGCCCTGTAGTTGTTCTGCTGTGTTTTAACAGCACTATGTGGATTTACATTGCTGGAGTGTCTGCTCTGGTGTGGTCTTGCCCCTTTTTATCACCCAGTTTACATATCCCCAGGATACTCCATAGGCCTGAACACTGCCTTATTTCTTGTTACTTACTATGCAGAAAAATAACATCTCTCTCACAGTTCTAGTGTCAGCTAACGATGTCACTCGTCCCAGCAGTACTATTGCTGAATGTACCCCTGCACGAGAATCTACAGTCTCCTACCTTGTTCCTAGAAGAGATCAGATGTATTTTTAAAAATCTTTCTCTGCTTAAGCTCCTTGCCATTTCGCTTCCCCTTTGGATTAGCCATCCAGTTGATGGCTCTGCTAAGCACAGTATTAGAAGGAGTAGATTCAGTTTCCATTTTGGAGTCTGTCATTTAATGAAGTTAGCTGTGCCAGAGAGTCTTCCCCCTTGTACAGACACCAAGAGTTCTGCTGGAAAGGTGATTGGCACTGCTGACTTCCCTGGCCCTAAGTAGCTGTCATTAGCTGCAATCCATGCCAGAGCTTTTGCCTGGAATTATTTGAAAGGAAAAGACTTCAGACTTTGTGGAGTCAAAAGCAGAGCTCTAATCGTGTATAGTAAGGTGCCTATCTTGCAGACTTTTTCTATCCAGTGAGATGGGCATGATGTTACCTGCCTTGGAACTGAGGACAGGGGATAAACCGATGGAAGACCATGCCATCTCTGGGTGTCTGTTACAGTAGCCCTGGACAGTGTGAGTACTGAGTATGCACTGATCACTGATCTTGCTGTACAGCTGCCCCAGACACCGTGTACAACAGCTGCATTTAGCTATGCACTATTTGAGAAGACAAACTTGCTGGAAACTTGCAGAATCCTTATAACAGTCCTTGTCTTCTTTCTTGACCTTCACACCACAGGCTGCAGATCCAGGCTGGAAAGTGCAGGAAATAAAGAGGAAAGCTGTTCACTAGTGACTGTCCCAAAAGAAAACAGCCTGCTGACTGATATGGCAGACCAAGCTTCACAGGCAATACTGCCAGGGCAGTCCTGCTTGCGACAGTCTGCCAGAGCATCCTCCTGAGGGAGAGCTGCCTTGCATTAAATGAGCCATCCTAACTCAGACACTCCTTGCCTGGTTAAGCCTGGGTTAGACACCTCTGTCTTCTCATGTGCCTGTGCAGCACTGCCTGCAGTAGGGGTATCAGTCCTAGACTCAACATACGTGTGGTCTTTAGCCACATCTGTTTTTAGACCAGATGAACTGAAAGCAGTGAGTATGGGCCATGCAGACTATTTGTGAACCCCTGCACCAGGAGAGACGGCATCGCCCTCTACACCAGGCCTGAGGCGCTGGGAGGCATCAGTGGGGTGGGTGGGAACTGTCCCTTCAGCTTGAATTGGCAGTCATGTTAATTTGCTTGTTGGGCTGGTTTGATGAAGGCCAGAAAAATGTATCTTTGCACAGTCTGACTGACTCTGTGGAGCCTATAGAGAGAGAGTACAGAATGGCAAGCTGAAATTTATTGGCCAGACAAAGAGAAGGTCTTTTTGTTTACACAAAGGCAAATGCTGCCATTAGTGTATGTATCAATATTGATTCTTTTGATGGGGTGAAAGGGTCAACATGGCAGGTAGCACCAAGGCTCCAGCACTATCTACTTTGCCTACCCCTAGTGCTTCTGCAAGGCTTCCCCTGGGCCGCTAAAATGCCTTCAATATGCATCAGTGATAAACATCCTGATCTAACTCCAGAAGTGGAGGTTTCAGGCACTTCTTTGAATCTTACTGTTGAATGCTCAAGGGGCCAAGGCAGGCTAATACTTTTTTGCTAAGGGAAAGGCATGCTGTCCTTTCAGCTGGCCAATTAGCCACCTCCAGGAGGTGGGAGCAGCCTGGAGAAACAGCCCAGAACAGTGTATGGAGGGCCACTTCACAAAACATCTTCATCGAGGAGGATCAAGTCATCTTGGTGAGTTCCTTTCCCCTACAAACCTGCCTGAGGTCTCAAAAAGCGTGATCAGGGCAGATTTCATTTCCGAGCACTATTTCTTGCCTGCCCTGTTGAGGAGTATTAGTTGTTTAGCATAAATAGTACTAGTGAATAAATTACTTAGGATTATAGTATGGTGTGATTTGTGCTGTTTGCCTAGCTTTACTTAGCATTCAGATAGATTTGCTGAAGCCTTTAAGCCTTGATAGAGTTGTTTTTCTTAGTAATTTTCATAGCAGTGCTGTGTTTAGTCTTTTAGTATGGGAAAGCATTTTGATATCACACTGATGTTTTTGTGGTGTTTTTCCCAAGTCTGGGACTCTTCAGTTCTCCATGCCAGTGAGTGCACATGTACAAGGAGTGTAAACCAGAAGACAAGGGGGCTCCAACCCTTGTCTGAAAACTGCAAATGAACAAGATAAGAGCCTGCCTGCCTGGACACAGAAAAAGAATCCAATTAGATTTTAGAAGATCCCAGACAAAAAATCACCATTGGACTAAAAGACATGTGGACAGCTCGTGAAGGTCGCATGAGGGGCAGGTGTGTGGATCACAGGGGTATAATTGCCCAGGGTTTCTTTGTTCAGGGTCCCTCTCTTTGGAGGTATCCATTTCAGGCTGTTCTTGCTGCTGTACCTTCCAATTAAATTAATTATTTTATGAAATCCAGCACCTGAGACTCTGCTGCAGGAAACCGAGGGTCAAGCCTAAAGGAGGACGCATGGCCTGGAGTTAGTGTGTGTGATACCATGAATGGTGTGTGAATGCTCCTGTGGATGTGGGAGGGAAGCAGTTCCTCCCTTAACACGCCCTCTGCACTAGCTGTGTCTTACCCCTTACATGCAGCCCTTCGTGGGAGGGGGAGAACCCCTGGGGCAAGAAGTCCAAGTTTTCACTAGCGAGTCCTAGCTCAGGTCCCTGGGCAGCCCTGCCCAGCCAGCCCCTCCTCCCTGTATTTCCACCCAGCACGCACCCCTGGAGTCTCTGTTCCTTGGCCCATATAGCTTCTTTGCACTTAGATCCTGCAGTTTTACAGATAGCTTCTGCCCACCCACAGCAATGGCAAGAAGAAGCCAGACAGAAAGCTCCTCACTCAAGGACAAACAAGTCATCCGAATCACAGTCATGAGGGAATGTTGCTTTGTTCTGGGTGCACGGGGTGCCTGGACCTGGGCCTGCTTCAGGTTGATTTTGCCATTGGGATAATGAGGCAGCCAGACTATGCCTGTCCTCGGAATATGAAATGCACTTTGGCTTATGTGGACCTTAACTGGTTGACATGTGAAGTGAACTTGTTTCCTTGCTAAGTTGATATGTAAACAAATGCAAATCCATATTCTGTGTCACCTTGTCAGTCTTTTCCTCAGCAAGGCTATAAAAAGCTGAACCTGTTTTTAAACAATGTTAGGAAGTGATAGGTAGCCACCAAAGCTGTCACACCTAGAAGACACATCTACATGGTAATTCCAGAACGTTCAATCCATTTGCCTGGGTCTTCTCAAGTCTGCTAGGAAAGCAATGTGCCTTCCCCTTCGTCCTTCTGACCAGGACAGTAGGTGTGACACGCAAGCTATGGCCAAAACAACAGGTTTGGTTTAAGATTCTGCTGTAGCAATGGTGATCATACACAGGGCTGCTTGGCTGCTTCCTCCATGCAGCACTGGTCACAACATTTGCGTACCTTGGTACTCCCTTTTCCTGTTTCTTCACCCCACTTTTCACAATCCTTGTACTTCCTTGTCTGTCCCAGTCTCCTCCCAAAGGAACAGCTGGCTTCTAACTAATTTTTCGCCATTGGTATTGGGGGATGGTAGGTGTAAACACTTGTGTCCAGCTTGGTATTTCTGATACTGTTACCTAGGTAATCTTGGCATTATGTGCTATTACTGACACAGTTACTGAGGAACTGCTGGCCTTGCCCCCGACGGACCCCAGTGCTTCTCTCTGGTTATTTGTAGAATTTGGCCTTTCCCCACATCACTGCTCCATAACCACTTGGGAGGTCCAGCTATCCCTTGTGGCATTATCTGCAACTTTTGTCAGCTTTTCACAGTTATCTGCTGTATATGGCCGTTTCACATACGATGTCATGCAGTCGTCCGTGTTCTGTTCAGAACTGTTCTGTTCTGTTAACCTCAAGCCAATGCCCAGTCAGTGACCAGTAATCTGACTGTAGCCCCAGGAAATGAAAAGTAAAATTCTCATGCAATTACTGGACTGCGTAAAACTAAGGACATGGTATGGGCTGTCAAAACCGCGCAGTTTGGATGTTTGAGGGAATTCTGGAAAATTGCCAAAAACATTTCAAGGACAGCCCAGGAAGTTGTTCCTATTGCTGTCAAAACCTAAAGTCAATGCAACCTGTTCCTTGCCAGGCACTCCACAGCTGAAACCTCCTGCCTATCCAATGTGGATGTCTCCCAAAGGAAATGTTTCTCATCCCCCCATCTCACAAAAGGACAAGGAAAATGGTGTGCCTCCAGGGAAACAACTTGTGGCAACAACCTTCCAGTCAACGTCTTGGCAGAGTCCTCACTCACATTGCTCTTTACATCATTTTCTTGTCTTCTCCTTGCTCGAATCTCTTTTCAATACTGTGTCATATTTGATTCATATTTGCCCAAATTCCTTCAGCTGCTCCAGAGCAATACTTGGGAAAAGAGCATCACTTCTGCTTTTCAAATACAAACTAAAACTGAGAGGACCAAGAGTCTTGAAATGTAAGATGCGATTCCTTGCTTTTCTGCCAAGATGGGCTTAGGACCTGCCAATCTGTTTCTGCTATCAAAGACCAGAAAAACCCTGACTAAATCAACAAGATTTCCCGGAAGACAGCAGAATGAAGCTAGTTTATGTCAGCTGCAGATCTGGGCAGCTCAGTTTTCTTTTCCTCTAGGGACTTGCTGTTGTCTTGGTTTGAGGTAAAACAGAACCAACTTTCTATTCAGTAATTTTACTTCTTAGCTAGGCCTCTTCTAACTCTCTGAAATGAACAACATATTGTGCCAAAAACTGTTCGTTCTCAGAGTGGTAAGACAAATGTTTACAGTTAGTGACAAGGAATGGTATGGTATGCAGAGAGAATCTTGCTTATACTTATTGCTAGAACAACCAAGGTCAGCTAACTTCTTTATTTGCCCCGTTGGAGGGTCAGAAATAGAAAAGCTTAGAGGGGTCCCACTTGCAGGGAGGAGCGGACAGGACAGGTGACCCAAAATTGACCAACAGGGGGATTCCATCCCATCCGCCTCATGCTCAGTGTAAAAGCTGAGGGATCAAAGGGTCAACTCTTTTTCTTCAATGGCTGATGTCCGAGGAGGACCCTGTCTGTTCATCTGCCTTTGACCCTGATCCATGCATTCCTGACTCCAGTTCCGGAATCCAGATCCCACTCGTTGCTGCGTCCAGTCTGGGAATTTCCCTGGTGCCTGCTGGTGATGTCATCCTGGGAGCTTGCTACAGTTTTGTATATATATTGTATCTATTTCATTATTTTCATTTTATTTTATTTCATTAAAGCAGTTTAGTTCCTTCTAAACTTGTAAATCTCTTTATCTCTCCTCTTCCTCTCCATGTGTGAGAGGTGGGGGGAGAGCATCTGTAGCTAGCCATTGGACAATTGGCCAAAACCACGACAGACATAAAGCTGTCTACAAGGGCAGTCTTACAACTTCTGTGGCCAGAAGAGTTTGCCCCGGGGATTGAATATCCTGCAAATGTGCTAGGAGGAGGGTGGTTTGGGAAAACCCCGCCTTGGCCATCCTTTGCAAAGTCAAGGAGGGCCTTGAGATAGCACAGAAAGGCAGGAAAGCTCCTCCAACCAGTGGGAGATGCAATTAGTGCCGTTAATCACTGGCACAATGAAAACAGCTGCTCTGTAATTGGCTTTGCCTCAGGTCATAGGCAGCTTAGCTGAGAGAAATCCGTTTTTTTTAATTACCTGCCAACTGTGCATTGCCTCATCCCAGGGAGCATAGCCAGAGCATGGTGGGCTGTAGAACCCAGATGTCTTGTGTGGGTGGTGGGGAGAGCCACCAGACGCTGCCTGCTTGCTTGATCCTCTCCAGGCATCACTAGCGCATGTGTCCATCTCTGACAGTATTCCTGATATTTGAGGAGGGCTCCTGAAAACATTGCCAGCTGCCTGCCACAGGCAAGAGCTGTAGGGCTTGGCTGGCCAAAGCCAATGTGGTGCAGACAGAGCTCAAGAGTGAGGACTGAGGGCTGCGTACACAGTTCTCTGGGTGAGCCACGTCTCAGGCCTGAATCAGCTCCTATCCCTAAAAATGGGCACAATTCAAGCCAGCATTCACAGTCATCCATTATCCTGCATCATCCACAGCCCAACTTCCCAGCTTTTGCAGGAGGGGCCTTTGTGGTTGGCAAGAGGCCTCTCCGAAGCCTACATCCCTGGCCCTTGTAGCCTCTTTGAACCTGTTAAATATTACTGGCCTCCGATGGTCTCCCTGGACTTGTTTGGGAACTGGGGTTGCCTTTGTGCAAGCTCCTGGGCCCCAGGTCGGATCCGGGTCTGTGCTTTCGGGCAGGTGCCACCGCGGCCAGCACCCTTCCGCAGAGGCGGGCCGCGAACCGGCGGAAACACCACAGCCCTCCCGGGCCGGGCTGGAGGCTGGCCAGTCCCGCTGCCGCCGAGAGGCTCCGCCCCCGCGAAGTTCCACCGTCCTGGTAGGCTCCGCGGACACTGGCGCTCCACTGGGGCCGCCCCTCCTTGCGCATGCGCTGCCGCCCACACAGCCCGCCCCCATCACGTGATCCGGCCTCCCCCACGGCGGTAGCGTGTGTCCTTCCTCGCCCGCCGTAGCCGCCGGCGCGCGCAGGGCCGCCGGCATGTTCCGCATCGAGGGGCTAGGGCCCAAGATGGACCCGGAGGAGCTGAAGCGGAAGATGCGCCGCGACGTCCTCACCTCTGTCCGCAACTTCCTCATCTACGTCGCGCTGCTGCGGATCAGTGAGTGCGCGGGGGGGCGGGGGGCGGCCGGGGCCTGCGCCCCCGCGGCGGACCGGGAGGGATCGGCGTGGCCTAGCCGCCTGTTCACGGCCCGTGACTGGAGGAGGCGGCGCCGGAGAGCCCGCGGGGAGCCGCGTCCCGCTGGCCGGCCACGTCCCTGGGGAGCGGGACAGGCCCAGCGCCTTCCCTGCGGCGCCTGGGGCGCTAAGGTTGGGCGAGCAGCGGTGCTGGTTCTTTTCTAGGTTATGAAAGAACATGGGCGCGCAGGCTGTCTTGCGGGCGGTTCCTTAATGTGTTGCATCAGAGCCTTTCAGCTTTCCTTTCAAGGTGCCCTTCTGCTCAGCAAACAAAAAGTCACGTTTGGGTGTTTCCCCCCCGCACCCCCCCTGTGCCTAGAAGCGTCGAGAGCACTGAGCTGCAGCAGAAGCAGGCATACCCGATTCCCCTCGTGAATCATGCTGCCTCACCTGTTAAAGCAATCATGCAGGGAGAGAAGGGACCATGTGGGAGGCAGACGGTGGAATCTCAGACAGAGTTTGAATGTGTTCTATGCCGCATAAATGTGCTGTAGTTTAACCACAGACTTACTGCAGACTTCTTGTTGTCTTCAGCTGTGTTAAGTTCATGCTACTTTATTTTCTCTTTTCAGCTCCTTTCATCCTGAAGAAGTTGGACAGTATATGAACACTTAAGAAAACTCAATATATGAAAACATAAAATGGACTGTAGCAGCTCTCCCCTGTTTTTCAATTAAACATTGTGCCAGAAGCAGACATCTGATACTAAATGGTTCTAAAAAGTTTCATTTAAGTATATCTGACCTGAGAATGATAGTGTAATTGGGAGTATGGGGAAGATGTCTGTTGTCCCTGCAGGTGAATTCTGATCACAGAATACTCCCTAGTGTCATCAAGCAATGACTTGTGATGGAACATTTCTTGCACTGTTTAGAAAAAAGTACATCTCCATTTTGTTCAAAGTGTTAAGTGCTAGCAAGTTGCTTTGTTATGCAGCTGCCTCTAAGCTGCCACATGCTATGGCTATGAACCTTCCTGAACCTCTCTGTGTGAAAAATG
Source organism: Larus michahellis (assembly GCF_964199755.1). Taxonomy (NCBI): domain Eukaryota; kingdom Metazoa; phylum Chordata; class Aves; order Charadriiformes; family Laridae; genus Larus; species Larus michahellis. Next base: position 87,696,711 of record NC_133930.1, read on the forward strand.
AAGTTTTTAATGAATCCAGTTCACAAACAGTTTGATTTTAAATAAATGGAAGAGCAGTTGTGTCAGTTAACTCTGGTAGTGATTTATTTTTAATAATCATCACTTACAACTAGAGGTCATGTGGTATTATTTCCCTGGCTCTTGGTTTAAGCTTGCTCTCTCCTCACCTTTAAAATCAATTTGTACTGAGGAAAAGCAAAGGAGCGTGAAAAAAACAAGGCAATTATGTGTTTTTCAGGTTGCTAAATGTGTAGCAACTCAGCTGTAAAACATGAACATGAACAGAGGAAGAGAAGGGGGAAGGGTGGCTCAGCTTTATCCAGCAGGCCTGTGCCAGTTTCTACTTCAGTTAGAACTTCCTGGATCTTGAATTTACGCACAGTAAAGCAAAAGCAACGCCATATTTCTTCTGTGAGCTAGTAACTGAGTTTTAGTCACAGCAGACTTTTTACAGTGCCTGTTACTGCCTCGTGCCAGTACTTGTACTGTTTTGTCATGTCTTGAATTGAGCTCTTTTTACCATGAGGAAGTGCTGCGTTTGTCATTTTGGGCTGGACTGGCCAATGACAAGACAACAGATGCTGTCCCCCACCTATCACTCTAAGGAGAGGAAGAAGAGAGAGATATTTGTGAGTTTAGAAAAAACTAAACTACTTTAATGAAAAATTAATAAAATTTAAAAAAAAAGGAAATAATGAAATAGATAAAATACATACAGATATACATAAAACCGTATCAAGCTCCCAGGGAGATGTCACTGGCAGGCACTGTGAAAGTTCCAGACTGGACTCAGTGACAAATGGGGACTGGAACACACTGACCAGGATCAAAACGCAGATGCGCTGACGAAGTCCTCAGACGTCAGTCCCTGAAGAAAGAGCCACTGAGGAGTCATTGGAGAGGAGCCAACCTGATCCCTCAGCGTTTACACTGAGCATGGCAGGTGGAACACCCCATTGGTCAGTTTGGGTCACCTGACCTGTCCACGGGTGTGACCCTTCTGGGGGTAAACAAGGAAGTCAGCCGACCCTGGTTGCCACGGCAACAAGCGGAGCAAGAGCCCCTCACTGGACAGACAGTCGTCTCTGCTTCACGCCAAACAGGACAGTGTTCCAGTAATTCGGAGCGTTACTTTATGCAGAGGCTGCCTGCAATATTGTTACCTTGTACTGATTACGCTGATGTCAAAGTAGGCAGTATTTCATTAGAGAAGTAGCTTGGTTTGTGAAGAGGGTTGTGATTGTTTTCTCTGAAAGGGATTCTGTAAGCTAAATGCTTCTAATGTAGGCTGAAGGGGATCCCTGCTATTATGGGGCCTGTGGGCTGATTTTCTAAAGTGATGTGTATTACACTTCTTCATGAGTATCTGCCCATTCCCAGGTACCACACTTCTGTAGCAGATTGCATAAAGTTCAGGCAGTTATGTTGAATTGTGGATATGAGCCTTTCAGAGTCCTGAAGTTCCTAGGACTTGTCAAAACTTCTTAGCAAAAGGTGAACTTAACTTGGATATTTTGCTGCAGAGGGAATATACCATCTGCCACCTTGCCAAGTTACACCTAAAAATTGAACCTTCTGGCTAGATCCCTGTCATTTAGCCTCAGGGATGGTATTCCCCTTACTTTCCAGGTGGGATAGGATGCCCTACCACACGTTCTTTGGACCCTCTTGGGAGAATCTCCTGCAATCAATCCCCTCTATACATTAATATATTATCACTCCTTGTTCCTGTGGGACTTTTTCTTAAATCCTCCCCTAAACCTGATGTGACAATGTAGGGCTATGTTTGAATCCATGGTGTAATAAGGTGGAAGTGAACTCTATTCTGCCCCAGGTAAAAGTGAATCTCTCTTGATCCTCAGGTTGTAATGGGACTGTGAAAAACATATCCTAATATCCAGCAAGGATGGACTCTTTGCTCTATAGAAAAAATAAGATCTGTGATAGATAGGACAGCAGCATGTAAGTGTCCAGTATTTTCATTCCATTGAGGATAACCTACAGCCAAACACTGGGTGCTGTTAGGCTTATGGGCCACCTGTGTGAGTTAACATGGGGAATGCGTTTTCTGAATAATATTCAATCGTTCTAACTCCTGAATAAGAGTAGTTATGCCCAGTGCGGCTTTGAGGCAAAAAAGATATTGTCATACATGCATTAAGGTACTTTTAGGTAATTTAGGTGCAGCCTGTAATAGCAAAGTAGTAGACCCCTCGGCTGGTATTTCATCTATAGAGCCTAAGGAGTTCTGGGTCTGATGGTTTGTCACCCAAGTGCCTAACAGTCTTAATAGCCTGTAACTTCAGTATATTCATACCAAATATATTTAAGGGTCTGTTGTGGTTTAATCCTGGTCAGCAGCTAAGCTCCTCCCTAGCTGCTTGCTCACTTGCCCCTCAGGGTGTGTTGGGAGAGCACCAGAGGGGGAAAAGTGAGAAAGGTCATGGGATGAAATAAAGACAGTTTAATAAGCAAAGCAGAAGTTGTGCATGCAAGCAAAACAACATAAGGAATTCATTCACTACTTCCCATCAGCAGGCAGGTGTTCAGCCATTTCCAGGAAAGCAGGGCTCCATCACACCTAACCCTGACTTGGAAGGACAAACACCATCACTCCAAATGTCCCCTCTTCCGTCTTCTTCCATGCAGATTTTATTGCTAAGCATGACACCATATGATGTGGGCAATCCTGTCAGTGGGGTCAGCTGTCCCCTCACAATTCCTTGTGCCCCTCCCAGTCTGCTCGAAATGGGGGGGCAGCATGAGGAACAGAAAAAAGGCCTTAATACTGTGTAAGCACTGCTCAGCAATAGCTAAGGCATGGGCATGTGATCAACACTGTTTTTGTCACAAATCCAAAACAGCACTGTAGAGTTACTATGAAGAAAATTAACTCGATCCCAGCCAAAAGCAGTACAGAAGTATAACTGTGTTCCAAGACAACACATCCTTCCCCAACAGGATAGGATCCTAGGACAGCAAAAAGTGGCATCACCAAAAAAAAAAAAAAGTTTTGGCTAAGAGGAATTTACAAATACTTAAGGCAAAAGTGTTGTTTGGCCGGTTTTTTACTCGTGCCGATGGAGTTTGAGTAGCATCAGTGCTTATCATACAACACCTACTCCTGCACTAAGATTTAAAGAAAAACCATCCCTGTAACCCATTCAGGAAAATCGACACCAAAACCATGATTTTAGGAAAGCAACTGTCATTCATGCTATCTGAAGGAGATCCCTCTCCTGGCTCTGATGGTGACAATTTGGCATGAGCAGTAATGGGCGAAGTAAACATTCCCATGCTAAAATTCAAAGTATAATTAGTGCAATTAGTAAGAGAATCCATTATGTAATGCCCGAGGTATGCAGGTAAAGAAGCTATGCATTCAGGCACAGCCTGGATCAGGATTAAACACAGCAGTAAAATAGCACATTTGAACCACTGCATACAGACACAAAGAGCAAGCAAGCAATAAAACATATAAGGCAAGCTAATCATTGTTGTATCAATTAACTTTAAAGAAATCCCTACAAAGAAACAATATAATAATCTGTTTAACAATGACATGATGTGAGCTGTCTTTTTCAATCTCTGAGGAAGCTGGAATTCAAACTATTCAGACCATCTATCAGAACTCTGGTAGCGCTACAGTCAAGCCCCACCTTGGGCGCCAATAAATCTGTTGTGGTTTTGGCTGGATTGGCCAATCAGAATGATCGATGGCCCTCCCCCCCGCTCTAAAGAGAGGAGAGGAAGAGATAGAGAGGTTTACGAGTTTAGAAAAGGAACTAAACTACTTCAATGAAAATAATAATAAATAAGGAAATAATAATAAAATAATAATAATAATAAGTATACGATATATACAAAACAGTATCCAGCTCCCAGGATGACGATCGCATCACCAGCAGGCACAGGGAAAGTTCCAGACTGAGTCACTGACGGACAGCAGCTGAATTTCGGATCTGGAGTCAGGAATGCTCGGATCGGGATCAAAGACAGACAAACAGACAGGGTGCTCCTCAGACATCAGCCACTGAAGAAAAAGAGTTGACCTTTTTATCCCTCAGCTTTTATACTAAGCGTGATGCATATGGGATGGAATACCCTGTTGATCAGTTTTGGGTCACCTGTCCTGTCCGCTCCTCCCTGCAGGTGTGACCCCTCTACACTTTTCCACTTCCAACCCTCTAACGGAGCAAATAACAAAGTTAGCTGACCTTGGTTGTTATGGCAGTAAGCATTAGCAGGAGCCTCTCTGCGTACCATTCCTTGGTATAACCAGGTCTTATCACTCTGGGACTGAAGAGTTTCTGAAAAATATGCTGAAAAATATGCTGAAAAAATGAAAGATATTTCAGAGTTTAGTCAGTTAGAAGAGGCCCATCTAAAAAGTAAAATTACACACCAGAAGATTGGTTCTGTTTTACTTCAAATGAGGACAAAAAGGCTATTAAGTCATGCCAATATTGTGTCTTCAGATGTAATAGTCTCAATTAGGAAGACCATGAAGGGTATAGCGAACACTTGAACAGCTCTTGTATTGTGTGGCAAAATGTGTTTCAAAGCACTCTAAGGCAGTGGTTTCAGACTTAATAGACTCCATTCTGAAAAAGTCCCATGATGTAACAGGCAGACTCTTGACTAATTATTTAGATTTTGCTTTGGTGTGATGTGGGCTCTGCTCAAGCTAGTCATAAGGCATATGGCTGCTCTGCCCATGTTGGCCTTGATGAGTGCTGCCAGGCGGGAGCATGTCTGTCCCTGGAAGTGCCCTCCAGGAGAGCAGCTCTGCAAGGACGGCAGTAGCTCTGCCACAGCAGCTGGGCCGGACTCTTCCTCCTGCCACACCAGAGAAACTGCTGGGCTCAGCGGCTCTAGCTGTAAATCAGACAGGGCTGGGGGAAAGCAGGGTGGACGAGACAGTGACAGCTCCTCGGAGGAAGGGAGCTGATGGAGAGAGGCTGCCAGAGCAGAAGGGACCAAAGAAGCACTGCCGGGGAAGCTGCAGTGCTGGGGGAAGTTGTGTGGGCGCTGCAGCGCAAGGTGGGTGCACAAGCAAAGCTGGGCACTGACAGAAGAAGGAGCATCGTCCGCTGAGCTTCCTCATTCTCTGGCCTCACCTTCACGTATGGCTCCCTCCCCACGTCCCAGCCCCAGTCCCAGGCTTCCTGCCCCTCTGCAGCTTCTACTCCCCATTCACAGTGTTCTGTTCACACCAAGTTCCTGCCACAGGCAACATATGCCGGTGCAGTTGCCTCACTACAAGCTGCTTGTCACTGCACAGGGGGAGAGTGGGGCTCCCTGTTCTACCCATGCATCAGCCTTGAGTGCCTCAGTCCTACTAAGACCTATGTGTCAGGTTCAGTGTGGCCTCAAGCCTAGGCAGATTGCCAAAAATGGCAAGAAGATAAGGGATGGAAAACACACGGGTGGGACAGGAACTGGGTGGCTGAAAACTATTTTGATTGGGAAACAGTGTGAGCAGAATTTCAGGAGTGCAGGGAATTTGTGTATGTAAAACAAAGGAAAGCAAGGGACCCTTCACTGGGCTTTTTGCAGAGGTATTGGCAGCTGCGGGCCCTTTACTAAAGACTTCCAGGCAGGAAGCTCAAGATGCATTACAACACGCTTTGCAGCAAGCTGAGAATGAAGAATAACGAGCAGCTGCCTTTGACTCTCATAGTCATGTTAACAGCCAATTACTGTGACAATTAGAAACGAACTTTCGACCTTGGCTTTATGACAGCTAGAGCAAGACTGTGTCAAAGAGTGAGCTTGTTGACAAGGTATATACACCGACAACTGATAATGAGGAGGATGTGCTGTTCAACATCTTCATCAATGATTTAGACAGTGGGATCAAGTGGACCCTCAGCAAGTTTGCCAGTGACACCAAGCTGAGAGGTGTGGTTTACAGGCCAGAGGGACAGGATGTCATCCAGAGGGACCTGGACGAGCTAGAGAGGTGGGCCTGAGTAAACCTTATGAAGTTCAACAAGGCTGAGTGCAAGGTCCTACATTTCGGTCAGGACAACCCTCGTTATCAATACAGGCTGGGGGATAACATGATAGAGAGCAGCCCTGCGGAAAAGGCCTTGGGGGTCGTGGTGGATGGAAAGCTGGACATGAGCCAGCAACGTGCGCTTGCAGCCCAGAAGGCCGATCGCATCCTGGGCTGCATCAAAAGAAGCGTGGCCAGCAGATCCAGAGAGGGCCTTCTTCCCCTCTACTCTGCTCTGGCGAGACCCCACCTGGAGTACTGTGTCCAGCTCTGGAGCCCTCAGCACAAGAAGGACACAGACCCGTTGGAGTGGGTCCAGAGGAGGGCCATGAAGATGATCCAAGGGCTGGAGCCCCTCTGCTGTGAGGACAGGCTGAGAGCGTTGGGGTTGTTCAGCCTGGAGAAGAGAAGGCTCTGGGGAGACCTTAGAGCCCCTTCCAGTACCTGAAGAGGGCCTATAAGAAAGCTGGGGAGGGGCTGTTGGCAAGGCCATGTAGTGATAGGACAAGGGGCAATGGTTTTAAGCTAGAGCAGGGCAGGTTTAGGGTTAGACATTAGGAAGAAGTTCTTTACAATGAGGGTGGCGAGAAACTGGCCCAGGTTGCCCAGAGAGGTGGTGGAGGCCCCATCCCTGGAAACATTCAAGGCCAGGCTTGATGAGGCTCTGAGCAACCTGATCTAGTCAAAGATGTCCCTGCTCACTGCAGGGGGGGTTGGACCAGATGACTTTTAGAGGTCCCTTCCAACCCAACATGTTCTATGATTCTATGATTTTGATTTTGGCACTGGGCTTTCTGCCCCCACGTTATTACTGGAGTCTAATCCAGATAAGACAGCCTCCGTGTACCCTATTATTAAAATTTGAAACATACACAACTTGCAACTCATAGACAGAGAGATTTCCAAGGTAAAAAAAAATTGTACATCTGAGAAGCAGCTATACTATGATCTGTTTTCTTTGACTCAGAGTTGCAAGGTAAAATGAAGACAACATACAGAGAAGAAGGCAGTGCAGAGGTTTAAAATGGGTAGGAAATATTTAGTACTTGGCAGGGATAGCTGGCAACTACAAGGGCTGCTGGGACACTGTTGTGTCAGCTAGGACCACACAGCCACTCGCTTGCTCCCACAGTGGGATGGGAGAAAGAATCAGAAGAGTAAAAGAGAAAACTCATGACTTGAGATAAAGACAGTTTAATAGGTAAAGCAAAAGTCGCGCGCACAAGCAAAGCAGAACAAGGAATTAATTCCCTGCTTCCCATTAGCAGGCAGGTGTTCAGCCATCCCCAGGAAAGCCGGGGTCTATCACGGCTAAAGGTGACTTGGAAGAAAAACGCCATCACTCCAAACGTTCCCCTCCTTCCTTCTTCTTCCCCCTGCTTTATATACTGAGCATGATGTCATATAGTATGGCATGTTCCCAGGGTCAGCTGTCCTGGCTGTGTCTCCCCCAGACTCCTTGTGCCCCCGCAGCCCTTGCTGGCAGAGGTGTGGGGTGAGGAGCAGAAATGGCCTTGAGAGCTCAGCACAAACAAAACCACCAGTGCGGTACCAACACCATTCCCATCCCAAACCCAAAACACAGCACTGCACCAGGTGCTGCAAGAAAGCCAACCCCATCCCAGGCGAAACCAGGACATGGAGATGGGAAATAGTGGGGAGGAGCAGAGAAGGGGAGAAAAGGCTCAGGTCAGCACATAGTCCAGTCGATGCGGGGGTGGGAGGAGGGGCTGTACACCACTGGAAGGATGCATGGCAGAAAGCAAGTACTTTTGTAAGGAAACAGGTGAAGAGGTGACAAGAATGGTAGATAGCTGTGCAAGAGTGCAGGTAGCAATACTGGGGAGAAACAACAGATGAATAGAGGAGAATGAGAAGAGGATAGAAAATTAGAGACAGCACAATGAATTGCACGTGCAGAGGTGGCAGCACGTGGCTCTGTTACTCATCTGGGAAGGAGCAATCAGCTTCACAACCAGCGCCGCATACCAGCTCCTGCCGCAACTGGCCCCTGCTGCAGACGGCCCCCATACTTCCCTGTGAGTTACTGACCATGCCAGTTATCGACATGCACCCGAGACCTCCTCTGGGGTCATTGGCACGGAACTGGCCTAATGACCCTGGGCGGGGTTGCAGGTTGGGCCTGGGGTCAAGGCAGAGCCACATTTGGTGGTATGAGGGAGGGACCAGGGGTCACAGGGGTCAGAGGTCACACATCCCCCTCCCAGCTGTGCTGACCATCATGTCCCTGAGCACCATCACCACCAACAGCTTTGATTACGGTGAGTGCAGGGGACCCCTCTGCCCCACCCCCTGCTGACATCATGGGTGGGTGTGGCAGGGGGGTTGCCCCTGGGGCACTGTCAGGGGTGCAGGGGCAGGGGCCCATGACAGGGGCCGTGGGGGCTCAAACCCGCCCCCAGCACTGCTTTTGCTGTGCTGCCCTGGGACGCTCCTGGTGAGGCGGGGCCCTGTAAGAGGCGGGGCCTGGGGGGAAGGAGGCAGGGGAGCCTGGGCTGTGGGAGCTTGCAGGGACGGGGGACAGCTGGAGGGGAGGGTCAGGGCGACGTGGAGGGGCGTGACCAAGTGATGGGTGTGGCCGAGGCAAGGCTGAGTGGCTGAAGGCCTCACGGGAGAGTGTGTAATGCCCCTCGGGGAGAGGCTACCTGGGGAAAGGGGTGTGGCCTACAGGGGTGAGTGGGGCCTAATGAGAGAGGCGGGGCCTTGGGGTGCCTGGGAGAGAGGGCGGGGCCTGGCAGGAACAGGCAGGGCTTCCTCTGCTAGGGCAACCGGGAAGGTGGGCTGTGGGGAGGCGCAGCCATCTTGAAAGAGATGGGGCTTCTGGTTGAGGGTGGGGCTTCCTCACTTAGGGCCACCCAGGGAAGGAAGAGGGACTGCAGGGGGGTGGCCAGTCATCTTGGTGTGGGTCGGTAGGCAGGGCCACACAGGAGGGGCGAGGCCTGGACCTGAGGCAGCCTTCCTGTGGGCGGGGCCATGGGGCAGCATGAGGACAAACCTGTAGCAGGAGTCCCCTCCCGCAGCACCACAGTGACGTCTGGATGCACACCTACAAGCCTACGCTGATGATGGAGCAGCGCTCACAGATGCTAGGCCAGATGTGGCTTGCACAGACAACATCACGTTGATGCCATCACATGACATCACATGACATCACACTTGAGGGGAGAGGCCGGGGACACAGGGTTGCCACATGCCCCCACCCCAGGTGGGAGACGGGACATGTCACATGGTGACACAGCATGACACCCCACAGCAGGGGCGAAATGAGGTAACAGGGCATGGCATCTTATGTGACCCTGCTGACAATGTCAGAAGGAGGCCCCGCCCCATCGCAGGCCCCCAGTGCAGAGGAGGAGGGCCCCAGACTGTGAGTGGTGCTGGGGAGGCTGGGGTGGCCTGGGAGGGCCTTGAGGTGTACTGTGAAGCACCGGGAGGGCAGTAGGGTGTACTGGGAGGCAGTGGAATATACTGCGATGGAGCTCTGGGCCATACTGGGAATCACTGTGGGGCCCTGGATCATGCACTGGTCCATACTGGGACTCACTGGGAGGCACCAGTCCATATTGGGAGGCATTGATCTGGGGCTCTGGGCCATCCTGGTGGGCATGGAGAGGCTCTGGGCCTTACTGGGAGGGTCCTAGGCCATCCTGGGAAGGTGCTGGGAGGCAGTGATGCATACTGAGTAGGAGGGCTCTGGGGCTGTGCTGGGAGGCAGGGTGAGGTGCTGGGCCATACTAGGAGATGGGGGGGAGTGCTGGTGGGGAGGCAGTACCAGTGAGCACTGGTATGTACTGTGCATGCTGGGGAGGGGGAATGTACACTGCATACACACAGCAGAGTGCCTGAATGGGGGAGGGGGCTGGCTGGGGCTGATGGTGGCAGGAAATCAGAGGAGAAATGGAGCAGATTTGCAAAAACAGGGGGAACAAGGAAAAAGAGAGGGGGAACCAGGAGAAAATGGAAAATGGGGGGGAATGGGGGAAGAAGCGGGACAAAAATGGGAGAAAGTAGGGGAAAAAAACCCAAAACAGAAAAAAAGAGGAAACGGGGGAAATTGTGAAAAAAATGGGAAAAGGGGGGAATCAGGAAAATGTGGGGATGGCAGAAGAAATTGGGGCAAAGATGGGTAAATGGGAAAAATGGGGGAACATGAGGGGAAATGGGTAAATGGGAAAACATAGGTGACAGACTGAGGGAAAATGGGGGTAGAAATAGGGGCAAAAAGGAGCAAAAATGGGGGGGGGAACAGGGAAAAATGGGGCATAAATGGGCAAAACGTGGTGAGAAAACAAGAACATCAGGGGACATGGGGGGAGTAACAGGGTAAAATGGAGCAGAAACATGCAAAACCTAAGGGAAAACAGGAGAGAAGAAAACTTAGAGGGAAAAGAGGAAAAAATGTGGAGAAATGGGTCAGGAATGGGGGGAGGGAGAGAAACAGATATAGAGCAAAACCAGGAAAAAAATGGAAGAAACAGAGAGAGAGGGAAATCATGGAAACCAGAGAAGAAATGGAGAAACAGAGAAAAATGGGGAAACAGGAGGGAAGAAAAGGGACACAAACAAGGCAAAACAGGTCAAAATCAGGGAAAAAAATGCAAAAAAGAGGCAACATGGGGGGAAACCAGCCAGTTATGGGGGCTGGGGCAGGAACAGAGGGAACAGGCCCAAACGGGGCAAATGGGACAAAAGCAGGGAAAAACAGGGAGAGAACCAGGAAAAAGTGGGGCAACACCAAGAATAAACAGGAGGAAATGGGGTGAAAATGGGGAAATGGGTTAAAAATGGGGCAAAAAAGTAAAAATGAGGCAGTAGGGGGTCTCTAAGGGTGGTTACGGAGCTGGGGGGCAGCTATTGGGTAGCTGGGGGGGAACAGGAGGCAGTTACAGGGCAGTAGGGGGTACTTGGGGGACAAACTTGGGTCAGGCCCTTGATGTGGGTCAGACCTTGAGTTCCTGGAGGTGCTGATGGAAGGACTGCATCTGGTGGTGCGTGCAATAGGGACGCCCTGCCTCCTGAGCACACCAGTATGACCCAGTACATCCCAGCACCGCACACATGCCGCCCTGGCTCACCCAACACCATCCTAGTATGGGCCCAGCGTTCCCGGTAAGATGCCAGTCTGAGCCATGGTACTTCAAGCATGATCCCAAGATGGGCCCAGTGTTCTAGTATGAGCTCCAATGCTCCCAGTATAATGCCAGTCTAGGCCACAGCTCTCAGAGTATGATCCCAGTATAGCACCAGTGCTCCCAATATGGTGTCAGACTAAGCTACAGGTCTTCAGGCATGACACCAATATGGGCTGCTACACTCCCAGTACGGGCCCAATTCTTCCAGTATAGCACCAACACTCCCAGTACAATGCCAGTCTGGGTCACAGATCTTCAAGTAGGATCCCAGTATGGCTCCAACACTCCTAGTGTGGGCCCAGCGCCCTCTGTACGAAGCCAGTCTGAGACACAGCTGTGAGTCAGGTCCCAGTATGGACCCCAGTGCCCCTAATATGATGCCAGCATGAGCTACAGTTAAGGATCCTAATATGAGACCAAATGTTCTCAACATGGACCGAGTGTTCCCAATACAGTGACTGGGCTACAGCTCTCCAGTTACAACCCCAGTATTGGCCCCAAGGCTCCCAGTGTACTCCCAGTGTTCCCTGTATGCACCCTAAGGCTCCCAGTATGAGCCATGAGGCTCTGAGTGCAGCTCCAGTGCACTCCCAGTGTGGCTCCCAAGGCCCCCAGTGCTCCCAGTATATGCTCTAAGTCTCACAGTATGGGCCTCGAGGCTCTGAGTGCAGCTCCAGCACACTCCCAGTACAGGCCCCAAGGCTGCCAGGGCACTCCCAGCACAGACTTCAGTGCTCCTCCAGTGCACTCCCAGCATGGGCCGCAGCACTGCCAGTACAGGCCCTGGTGCTCCCAGCACATGCCACCAATAAACAGTTTTTGCTCTGACCCACCCTGATGCCTCCTTGGGCTGAGGCCCCAAACCCTCAGAATTCCCCGCAAAAATAACATCACCAGCCTGCCATCACCTTTATTGGTGGGTGGGTGCATTGGGTCACAGGATCAGGCCCCCCCCAGTGAACTCCATCCGCTGCCAAGGGAAGAGAGAGAGAGAAAGGTGGTGAGTGGGGGAACCCTGGTGTCCAGGCCAGGGGGAACCCCAGCATACAGGGGTAGGGGGGGACCCTGGTGTCTGGACGCACCTGTGGGGGGGCAACAAAGGCCAGCCAGTCAGAGGGGCGGGTGGGCAGCAGCCCCATGGCCTGGCACTTATAGAGGGCCAGCGCCAGCCCCAGTCCATTGCCCACAAGGAACACCAACCCCTGCAGTGCCCGCCGGCTCGAGCTCTCCAGTGCCTTCAGTGCTGCAGGGAGAATGGGGTGGGACCAGTCACTGTCACCCACAGGCCACTCACTGGGCACCACAGGGGACTGGGGGGGAATGACGGGTAGAGAGTGGCAGGGGAGCGTGATGGGGGAGGCATGGAGCGGATGGCATGGGGGCAGCTGGGGGGGCATGTGGGAGTGACCAACATGGGGACAAATATCATAGGGGTGTGGGGGGTGACCAACATGGGGGCAACTATCACAGGGACAACTGTAGGGGATGCATGGGGGCGAGTGACATGGGTGTGATTGTTGACAGATGCAAGGGAATGACTGACATAGAGGCAACTGTTTGGACATATATGGTTAAACTGATGTGGGGGTAACTGTCATAGGGACAGCTGTTGGGGGATGCATGGGGGCAGCTGACACTGGGGGACACGCGTGGTGTGGGCTGTGATAGGGATGGTTGCTGGGGGATATGTGGGCACGAGTGTTGCAAGGGGAGATGCAGGGCAGGGGACCACCGCAGGGACATGGGGCAACTGTCATGCGTCAGGGGATGGCCATGGGGTGGGAGGAGACCCAGGGAGTGGCCACCCGCATGGGGCTGTAGCACAGGGTTGTACTCACTGGCAGAGAGCGACATGAGAGCTTGCAGCGGGCGCCAGCCCATCATGCAGACCATCATGGCGGGGAAGATAGAGATGGTGTTGCCGGCCATGTACATGATGAACAAGTTCATGGGGATCTGCTTCAGCGGCGCCAATGCCACGTCCCAGCAGCGCTGCAGTGAAAGAGGGGACCCAGGCGTCCGGGAGGTTGGGGAGGCCGCCCTCGCAGGGTACTCAGGCGTCCGGGACAGGGACCCTCCCGCCACGGGGAACCTCGGCGTCCGGGGGGTGTCCCTCCCTCCCTCCCCGGCCCCCCCCGCCCACCTTCTCCATGAGGATTTTGTCGCTCTCGTGGACGCCGCCCTCCCCCAGCTGCCGCTCGGCGAACCCCAGCGGCCCGCGGCCCTCGGCGGCTCCACGCGGCCTAGGGGGGGACAGAGGGCACAGGTGAGGTGGAGAGACCCCTGTACCCGCAATCCCCCCTCTCCCCAACCCTCCCGCGGGCCTCACCGCCCTCCCGGCGCCGCCGCGAGCTCCAACGACCACTTGAAGCGCCGCCCCGAACCGCCGCCGCCGCCATCTTGCGAGAGCCCGAACGGGGAGGGGGAGTCACGTGGGATGGTCACGTGAGAGGGGCCGGGCGCCCCACACAGCGCTCCCCGCACCATAACAGCCCCACAGGAGCCCCGTAGAAGCCCCACTCCAGCCCTATGGCAGCCCCGCGCGCCACAGCAGCCTCCTTCCTCACAGCCGCCCGCGTTCCGCAGCCCCTCCGCCCCGGGTGCGCTCCCACCCGGAACTGCGGTGCGGGGCCGCGGTTCCGCCCGGAGCCGGTGACGTGCAGACACGCCGGCTGTCCCGTGGCGCATGCGCAGTCCTTACCGTTGCCCCGGACCCTTCCCGGTCCCCCCCCCGCCCTTCTGCTCTTGTTCTTTTTCTTCTCCCCCTCCCTGTCCCTGTCCCTTTGCTGATTTAGGTTCTTCTTCTTTTGTTTTTGGTAAGGTCTCGGGGTTGGCTTTCTGCTTGTTATAAATTTCTTGGGAGTTATTTTGTTTTATTTTTTTTTTCGTGGGATCCGTGGTTTTTGACTTTTTGGGGCTGGATTTTGGTTTCTCCCTTTCTTTTTTAAAACTTCATGCAGGGCTTATTTTGATATTCTGGGGGTGCTTTGTGCTGTTGTTTTAATTCGTCCCTTCGCGGGTGTGCCAGCTGCACTGGGCCCCTTGGCCAGATCAGGACAGTTTCGTGCAGGCTCTGGAGGAGGGGGGATCCTCCAGTCCCATCTGCTCTGTCAAAACCCATTAAGGAGCAGGGTGACATGTCCAGCAGAGGTGATGAGGCACAGGTCTCGGTCATCGACCACGCGAGCACCACACAGATGAGTGGTGAGCAAGTTGGCCTAGGTTGTCCCTGCTCGCAGCATGTTGGACTAGGTGGCCTGTAAAGGTCCCTGGCAGCCCAGACCACTCTGTGATTCTGTGAATAGCAGGCGGCTTTCCCAAGACTCATTTATCAAGGAACATAGAAAGGTCTGGGCACAAGGAGCCTCATGCCTGCCTTCCCATCACATGCGATCTGACTGTGAGCCCATCGCTTTATCCCGTGTCCATGGCTGAAGGGATGGGGAGTGGGCCATCAGACACCGAATGCTGCTGCCAAAAGTCATCAGTGGTTGCGTTCCCTGGGTCTGTGAGTGGTGACAGCCCCTTGGCCCGGTTGCAGCTACTGCCTCCCTTCACTGAGGAGGAGTAGAGGCAGCATCTGCCATGGGACAGGGGTGGGCGAGTGTGGCCTTATATGTGTGTCCTGGCCCTGAGCAGTCAATGGAGGGGTGCAGCAGTATGGCCATTGTAGTGGCTTGACCTAGGCTTCACACCAGGTGCCCATGCAGCTGCTCTATCATTCCCTTCCTCATCAGGACCTGGTGGGGGAGAAAATAAGATGCAAAAGAACTCATGGGTCGATATAAAGGCCATTTAATAAAGAAAAA